>NC_057799.1:647666618-647687396 GCF_018294505.1 Triticum aestivum | reverse complement strand
CGCCCGAGGGGGGCGCGCGAGCGGACAAGGCGGGGGAGGGGGAGGGGAGGGGGGCGCGACGCGCGCGGCCGCGCGGCCGGTGGCCGGAGGTGGCGGGAAGGGAAGGGGGGCCGGCGGCGGCGGGGAGGAGTGGGGGAGGAACCCTAGTCGCCTGGGGGAGCGGAAGGAAGGGGTTCTCGAATGAGGGGTAGGGTCGCAACCCATGATTCAAAAATTGACTAACCCAAACTCGAAAAGTCAGTCGACTGAAATCTAGCTAAACTGCTATTCTGTAGGACGGAGCAGCTCTCTTCTGTTGAGATACCACTGTCGTATATGTATCTCAATTGGGTTGGATCAAGCCTCAAGGCTCTGACTGACTGACATGTCCATCTCTATTGTTTTTGTCGACGTACGGGCATCCATGTAGCTTATTGTACCACTCGCTCTGTCCCATATTAATTGACGCTAAAACGGAGACAGAGTAGCTACACACTACGCTTATCAGGGATAAATACGTAATACTATGTATATTCAGCTGTGAAGGCGACGTGCACCACTTGCACAAGACCAGCTACCTTATCTTTGGCCAAGGTAAACAATCGATCAGGACCCAATGCTAGACACAACCATGGTTTCTTGGGATGTTAAGACTCCATGTGCGTTCTTAATTAATTAAGGCTAAATCAATCTAAATTTGCTTTTGGAGGTCGAGCTCCGTGAAGGCCTCCGTTTGCAATTTTCAAAAATCATCAAAATTTATATTTTGGTACAGGTCGTATTTCATCCTGAATTTTTACACACATATATATTTCATCCTTGTATACTTGCATATTTTTTCAGATTTTTTTGAAATCTGGAAATTTGTTTTTTTTTTCAAAAATTCGGGGCTCCATGCCAAAACACTTCACTCTAAAGAAACTTCTTTTTTCACTTCGGAAATTAATATAGTAGTAGTACAATTAATTTTAGTCTAAGTGCACTTTTCTAGAAAAAACACTAGTATTTATCTAAGAATCGAGAGAGCGTAATCTTTTCACATGGGTTTTCAATTTCACTTAAGGAAACCGTGTTGCTAAATCGACTGAGACTTAGTTAAGTGTCAGCCGATGTTATAGTTGTGAGATCTTGCATGGAAATTCATGCAAAAATTTCTTTTAGTTTTTTCTTTTTCTTTCTTACAAGCTACTATGTCACTTGATTGAGACTTTGTTAAGTCTCAGCCCACTGAGACCTAGCCACACTCGTAGAGAAAAGTTTGGACTTCGTAGAAGTATGCCAAATATCAGGAACTGTTTCGAATTTTCATCTATTTAAACCTGCTTATTTTAGTGAATCTTGTCCTAATTTGAAATTGATTTGAAACTAGTTTGAATCTGGTCCAAAAATTTGAGGTTACAAATATTTCGGCACAAGTCGAGTGAAATTTCATTGAAATGTTGACCTTGAGCAAGCAAGCACTCAGTGACTGAGCGACTACTGATGAAGTCTCTTATTACACACTACAGAGCCAAAGCAGCAACAACACACGCGAGCAGAGATTAACAGCTGAGATACACGAAGCCATGCACGTGCATGCTATCTAGCGGACGGCCAGCAAACGCACACACACTAATCGACGGATCAGACAGAAGCAGCGAATCCCTCCTCGTCACCGGCGTCGACGACGGTGTCGATGGCGCGCGGGGCGTTGGGGCTGAAGCAGCTGCGGCGGATCTCGCCCACGTTCCCGCCGGGCCTCGGCGCGGCGGCGAGCTTGGCCATGGACTTGGCGAACTGCGCGAAGAAAGCGTCCTTGCTCTGCGCGAACTGCCTGACGATGGGTGCCGTGGTGCGGTCCTTGATGAGCGCCATGTCGGAGGTGAACACGCCCTGGCTGTTCACCAGCGCCTTGTAGTAGCCGTTGTCGAACAGATCCGGCGTCACCACGTCCAGGTTCTGCAGCCGGCTCGGGGCCGCGCTACAGTTGGCCGCCAGCCTCCGGGAGAAGGCGTCGTCCATGCGCTGAGCCCGGTCGCGGAAGAACTGGCAGCCCGTCCTGCCGACGGTGTGGGCGCCGGAGAGCGCCACCAGGTCGGCCAGGTCGCGGAGGCCCTTGGCGCTGAAGGCGCGCGCGAGGGCGGAGACGCTGGAGGTGGCCGGCGACGGGAGGGCGTTGACGGCGTTCTCTGACGCCGGGGCGAGGCTGTCGAACTGGCCCTGGGGCACGGTGTAGTTGGGCCCGCCGGAGAGCACGACGGCGTCGCGGGTGGCGAGCGCCGAGATGTCTGCGCAGGACACGGTGGCGCCGCACGCCGCGTGCACCTTGGCGCGGATGTCCTCGACCAGCTGCAGCGCCCGCGGCTGCAGCGTGGCGTTGGGCACCATGGCCTGCTCCGTGCCGCTGCCCTTGAGGTACACGGACGCGTCGCAGCCCTGCGGGAAGCAGTCGTGGAAGAAGATGCGGAGGAGGCCGGCGGCGAGCGCCACCTCGCGCTGGAGCGCCGCCTGCACGGAGGACAGCACGATGCTCTCCAGCTGCGGGCACGTCGCCGAGTGGAAGCCGGCTCCGTCCAGAGGGGCGGACAGGGCCGGGGAGACCAGCACGGCGACGGTCACGAAGGCCAGAACCACCGTGCCGGCACCGTTGCTGCTGCTCGCCATCGCCATAGTTGGTGAAGTGCGGTGGGTGTGGACACAGTGTGGAGTAAGCTAGCTAGCTAAGGCTAGGCGTGTGGCTTGCTCAAGTCTAGCGAAATGGCCGTTATTTATAAGCTAAACGGGAAACAACCAAGTGGAGATATTTGTCCAATTAATCCTAGCATGGATCACACCAAGAATACTGAAAGGGAGTCAAAGATGGCAAAATTGACAAATTTGATCTCAGAGGAAAAGTATTTCACAAACTAAACTGTTTTTGAAAGTATTTCACACCAAGAGTACTCAAAGGAAGTCAAAGATAAGCATGACAATGAGATGTACGTAGGACATAATAGTTGGGCTTCCTTTCCTTTCTTTAAAGAGGGCTCTGCTCTAGTGTGTTGAAGATTCAAATTTGTTAAATGCAAACAATTCAGGATAAAAAAAACGTGTTTGTAGCATTTTCGCTAGCTGTCGGCAACGTCGAAAAGCAATATTGAATATTGCGATGGTGTAATTTTTAAGTCTGTTCTTCATTTCTGAACAACTTATATATGCCACTGCATATATTGTACTCCCACCGTTTGATAATGTAGTGCATATAGATTTTTTTAAAAGTCAAACTTTACATGCTTTGACCAAGTTTATAGAGGAACTATTTATATCTACAAAACCAAGTATATAAAATGTGAAACTACTCTTATAATGATGAATTTAATGGGATATGCTGATCATTCTAGATGTAAATGTTTTTCTCCAAAAGCTTGGTCAAAGTTTGCGAGGTTTGATTTTTCAAAAAATGTATATACACTACATTATGGAATGGAAGGAGTATTGATATGTGGGCTGGTACGTGTCTTTAAAGATAATTTTCATATTCTCCACGACATACTAAAATCTGAACTCTCCCTGCTTGACCAGTTGGTGCAGCCGACACTTAACATGCCAATATATTCGTTGTAGTAATCTAGATTGGCACGCGTCTCTCAAGAAGGTTGCTAAAGTCCTTTGTTAAATGATAATATTCTCCACTCTGTACTGAAATCTCATGATATACAGTGGTTTTTGTCCCAACTCGTACATATGTACGCTGGTCAAACTACACAGTCATTGCATTGCAAGTGGGAGAGGGCACGCCTTCACACTTGTTTGGAGAAAAAAAAAAGATGAGCCACGTAGGCATCGATCTGATTGAAGAAATTGGCGAATATGCCATGATTCCGGCCGGGGTTCTTGCTGAAAATGAACAACTCTAGCCCTTTTCTAAAACTACACAAAATGAACCTCGTTTTTTCATAAACTGCCCATTTTTGACTTTCAGGGCTAGAGCACCATGCTAGATAGCATGACGCCCTAGCCCAGGGCGCCATACTAGGGCCCATGCAAATGGGTTTTTTTGTATTTTTTTTAAAAATTGAGGTCATTTTGTGTTAAAGTTATAAAAAAGGTCAGATTTATTCATTTTCACAGGTTCTTTGGCTATGTATCAAGTTCGGGACCGGACTATACTCGCTGAAGAACCACTGTCACACATGTAGGTATGTTACACATGTCTACAAGTAGGAAGCACATGTGTGACAGTGTAAAAAGATAGTCTAGGAGGGGATGGAGACGGGTGAGGAGACCACACGACACGAGAGGTGGCCGGCCACTGGCTAGCTAGCTCGATGGTGAAAGTAAGAGTATCCTATCATGCATGCATGGAAAGCTGGTGCCTGCATGCTGGGATCAAGGAAACGTGCATAAAGTCACGTACGGACGCACGTTGCACACCGGACTTTTCCATGCATGCCTTGCAGCGTGCCCGAGCCCGTGCCTATAAAGCTGACACACCGACACTCCCAAATGGGCTGAAATACATCGGCCTGATGCAGCTGCTACTTGATGAGATTCCATTTGATCGAACAAGGGAGGTCGATGCAGCGATGTACCTACTGCTACTTAATTGAAAGAGGTAGATGTTAATCAGTTCATAGGTACTCCACTTGTTTAAGCTGCTGAGTGAGGCGCGAGCCAATCCATCCAAATTGTGTTTCGTCGTCCATGCTAGGTAGCAGCCATCAGTGGATTGGCATCTAGCTAAGCTCCGCCGGTCCGGCCGGCCGTCGATTCCATCAATCGATGCCAGCATGCATGTGAAAACTCGAAAGGACACCTAAACCTAGCTAAACACATCGGGAGACGGATGCAGCAAGTTGGCTTCTAGCAAATAAGCGCGAGGTCTGGCGTTCAATGTCCCGCTCTCGCGCATGGTTTTATTTTGAGAAAAGTCGGGGAAAAACCTTGATCTCGTACTTGAGAGCATAATTAATTTGATGCCAACAATTGGCATTGTCAATATTTGACAAGTCAAAATTTGAAAAATCAAAATTTGCCAAATGTTGGCAACTCTTTGTGAGGTTGAGAAGAAAAGTTGGTAGTCAACCAATCACTAGCCAACATTTGGCATTTGCCAAATATTGGCATGCCAACTTTTGACATCAAACCAATCATCCTCTCAAAGTCTGAAAACGACCTTCACCTCTGAATCCTTGAATTCTTCACCCTGTCCTCTCCAATCCCAGCTAATCCTGGTTGATTTATGCTAATAGCTCATTTGTGCACCAGGATTGCTGACATGGCACTGATTATGGTTTTAATCAGACACAAGTTTGACTATCGCTGCCCCGTTAAGTAGCGGCGGGTGTAGCCAGTGGCGGAACTTCAAGCCCAATGTTGGGCGGGCTGGGTGGGCCAAACAGAAGGAAGCAACCCATGGGCTGCTGTTCCAAGGCCCAAAAGTAAAAAAAATAGTGAATAAACTACAAAAAGCTGGGCGGGCCACGGCCCATTCGGCCTTGTCGTGGCTCTGCCAGTGGGCGGCGGAGCCAGCTACTCGAGGAGGGTTGGCGGGCGGCGGCGGAGCCAGCGGCGGCTGAGCAATCGACGATGGCCTCCTCCTCCAGCTGCGTACTCAGGCAGAGGGCGCCGTCGCAGGGCAGTAGCTAGGTTGCCGGTGCCCGGGGGAACCTGATGGCGTACCAGCCGGCGAGGCAATGCTACTGCGTGCCACCAAAAAAGCCTCCTCGCTGGATATCTTGGAGCCACGAAAATCCTGAAAGATACTACTGTTGCGTGCTAGGAATTGTAAGTTACTGTATCTTGCTCTGTTCCTCCCATTTGAGATTTCTTTTTCTTTGATGATTTTGATTGTATGATTTGTTGATTCAGACTGAAGGCTGTGCGTATTTTGCATGACATGATGATCTGTGCTCCCCATTTCTTGGACAAGTGATGATTGATTAAGGGATGCAATGAGGAGGATGAATTCTTATGGCCAACAGGAACAGAGAAATGGAGCAGAGGTTGTACTCAAGCAGCAAGTTCAGGAGAAGAATGAAGAAAATTAAGCAATGAGGGCTATATGTGAAAAGATGGAGAGAGCTGCAATGCACAACTGTGCATTTTATGGCATAATCATGTTAGTAGGTTGTAGAACTTCACAGATTGTACTCGAATTTCTGTGATGTATGGGCTTTGTACTCAATTTCTAAACTTCACAGCATGCAAGTAGTGGAAAATTGGTATTTGACAGCAGTTTTGTTTTTTGATAATTTCAGAACTGTGTCTAGTCCAATTTCTGTGATAATTTCAGAGAACTATCTACTTCCACTTAACATCAGTTTCTTGTGATAATTTAAGAACAACATCGACTTGCACTTGACAACAGTAGACAAATGGAGCACACTTTGTAGTTACAGTTCACAAAACTATCCAGTTCCACTAGCAATTGACATCAAACCAGTACTTGAAACATAACTCAAATTTCAGTAAATGAACAGTACATAACACCAGTATTTAAACCAAGAGGCCATAATAAGCAGTTTTGACCTGAACCAAAAGCACATGACCAGTACTAAAACCAAAAGGGTAAAATCTCCAGTTTTGACCAAAACTAAAATAAAATGACCAGTACACTTGTCAAGCAGGTTCACTTCTTTGCTTTTTTCTTGCCTTGCAAATTCTGCTTTTTAGGAGCCTTCCTCTTCCCTCCACTTGGTCCTGCTTGGGCAGGTTCTTTTCCTCTGCTGCCATTCTGCTGGCTTGCTCTGATGTTAGCATCAGTTTGTGCTTGCTGTTGCATGATAACCCACAAGTATAGGGGATCGCAACAATTTTCGAGAGTAGAGTATTCAACCCAAATTTATAGATTCGACACAAGGGGAGCCAAAGAATATTTGAAGGTATTAGCAGCGGAGCTGTCAATTCAACCACACCTAGAGATTAATTATCTGCAGCAAAGTGATCAATAGCAAAATAGTTTGATAGTTTTGGTAGTAGTGACAGCAGCAATAGTAATAGTAACAGTGATAACAGTAATTTTGTAGCAAGTGTAACAGTGATGATAGCAGTATTAACTTAGCAGAAACAATATGAAAAAGTTCGTAGGCATTGGATCGGTGACTTGTTGGATGACATTCATCATGTGACAGTTATAACCTAGGGCGATTTGGCACTAGCTCCAGTTCATCGATATATTGTAGGCATGTATTCCGTAAATAGTCATACATGCTTTATTAAAAGAACTTGCATGACATTTTTTGTCCTACCCTCCCGTGGCAGCGGCGTCCTTATTGGAAACTTAGGGATATTAAGGCCTCCTTTTAACAGAGAACCGGAACAAAGCATTAACACATTGTGAATACATGAACTCCTCAAACTACGGTCATCACCGGGAGTGGGCCCCGTTGTTGTCACTCCGGGGTTGCCGGATCATAACACGTAGTAGGTGACTATAACTTGCAAGATCGGATCTAGAACATGGATATAATGATGATAACATAAACGGTTCAGATCTGAAATCATGGCACCCGGGCCCAAAGTGACAAGCATTAAGTATGGCAAAGTCATAGGAACATCAATCTTAGAACATAGTGTATACTAGGGATCAAGCACTAACAAAACTAACTCGATTACATGATGAATCTCATTCAACTCCTCACCGACCAGCGAGCCTATGAAGGAATTACTCGCTCCCGGTGGGGAGCATCATGGAATTGGTGATGGTGAAGGGTTGGTGATGACGAAGAACGAAGACCCCCCTCTCTGGAGCCCCAAACGGACTCCAGATCTGCCCTCCCGAGGAAGAACAGGGCTTGGCGGCGGCTCCGTCTCGTGGATCGCGATAATTCTTTCACCCTGATTTTTTTTCTGGAATAATGTGATTTTATAGCGTCGGAATCTGGGTCTGCGGGGCCACCAGGTGAGGACAACCCACCTGGGCGCGCCAGGAGAGGGGGCGCGCCCTGGTGGGTCGTGCCCACCCAGGTGCCCCTCTCTGGCAGGTCTTGGCTCCAGAAATTCTCTTTTATTGTATAAACATTCCTTGCAAAGTTTCGTTCCATTCCGAGAACTTTTATTTCTGCACAAAAACAACACCATGGTAGTTCTGCTGAAAACACGTCAGTCTGGGGTTAGTTTCATTCAAATCATGGAAATTAGAGTCCAAAACAAGAGGAAAAGTGTTAGGAAAAGTAGATACGTTGGAGTGGTATCAACTCCCCAAGCTTAAACCTTTGCTTGTCCTCAAGCAATTCAGTTGATAAACTGAAAGTGAAAAAGAAAAACTTTTACGAACTCTTTTGATCTTGTTTGCATAAATAAGCTTAAACAACACCCAGGTTTTCAGCCATTATAACTAACCATGTCGTCAATAAGTCTTAAAGATTATAATGACTCATATCAATGACATAATCAGCTAGCGAGCAATAATAAGATATCTCAAACGGTAACAGGTTGTCAAAACAACCATGATATAATATGGCAATAGTGGTATCTTGCCAGCCCTTTCTAAGACCGCAAAACATAAATGCAGAGCACCTCCAAAGTTCAAGCAGCGACTAAACATTGTAATTCATGGTAGAAAAGATCCAGTCATGATGCACCCAACATTAGCTACACACAATGCATAAATCATGACAGCTGTGCTCCCTCAGTTTCTGGCGCTTGTTTCAGAAGGTGGTGACACAACATAAAAGTAAATAGATAGTCCCTTCGTAGAGGGAAGCAGTGATTTGCAGAGGTGCCAGAGCTTGATTTTTAAAACAGAGATAAATGATAATTTTGGGACATGCACCCTTCTCATTTACTTCACGACTATCAGTTATCAATATCTCCCATGCTAAACAAGTTAGTGGCGGTTCCCAAGCGATAAAAAGTAAAGATTTTGACTCCATTGGGAGTTTTTGTTTGATTATTCGAGTGATTAACTCTTTTTGTATTTTGCAGTTTGGGACTAGGCATCCCAAATACCGCCCTTTTCTCGTGCGATGGCGAGTGAATAAACACTCCACCTGAGAATAACCCGCTTAGCATGGAAGATACCGACTACCTCCTGTCGTTCCATGAATGATCCAGGCACACAAAACGAATATTTTTAGAAGTTTTTAGAGGTGGCACATGCAAATTTACTTAGGACAGCAGGGTAATACCGCATATGGGTAGGTATGGTGGACTTATCTGGAATAACTTCTGGGTTCAAGGTTTTTGATGTACAAGCAGAATTCCCTCTTAGTACAGGCGAAGGCTAGCAATTAGATTGAGAAGCGGCCAGCTAGAGAGCAACAACAATCATAACCATGCATTATGCATAAGTAACATTGGACACTAGCATTAGTAGGATATGAACACCATGAACAAAAATATCATAGAGGCTATGTTGGTTTTGATTCAACTACATGCATGAAAATGTGCCAAGTCAAGCCACTCGAACATTCAGAGGAGGATACCATATCATCATACTACATCACAATCATTTTAACACAATGTTGATATCCAAGATAAATCATTATCAACTCCCAGCTACTTATGCATGGCATGAGAAACTATAATCTCTAATTTTCATTGCAAACATGTTTAATCATAATGGGCTGAATCATGGATACTAGGTTAAACATATTTACACAAACAGAACAAGTCGAGTTCATAACAGTTTCTCTCTTCCACGGCCAGTTCATCGAATGTCGTCATTATTGCCTTTCACTTACACGACTGAACGATATGAAAATAATAATAGTGCAAGAGTGCCGTGGACTAAGCTGGAATCTGCAAACATTTTATTCAACAGGAGAAGACAAGGTAAAATGTGCTCTTTATTAGTTCAACCATTATTCATGCGAGAGCCACTCAACATTTTCATCGTGGTCTTCTCCTCGGTAAGACTCGGATAAAAAGAAAAGAAGTTCACAAAAACACACTGGAATATTTTTGGAGTTTTTGATTTTCTTGAACAAGCAAATAAAATAGAAAAGCAAAACGAGAAAAACTATTTACACGGGAAAGCTCCCAACAAGCAAAAGAAGAACAAGGAAATCTTTTTGGGTTTTATTTTGAATATTACTACTAAGGATGCATAGAAAGTAAACTAGCTACAACTAATTTTTTTTGGTTTTTTCTAAGGTTTTTCAAACACACAAGCAAGAAAAATAAATCTAAGCATGGATGATACAATGAAAAAGTGTGGACACCGACAAATGAAATAAGTGAACATGAATGTAAAATCGGTGGAAACACGTACTCCCCCATGCTTAGGCTTTTGGCCTAACTTGTTGGTCGATCAGTAGCCTGGAGGGTAGTAGTCGGCGTGGTAGCTCACGGAGGCTCTTGGTGCGGATGCCTCAGCCTGCCGTGCTGCCACTACTGCTCTGTTGTGAGCTCGGGCCTCGCTCTCAAGAACAAAATATCTCCCCTTGCTGTGATAGTCAAAAAGAGCAGGCGCAGGCAAATATGTGTGCACAACAGATGTTTGGTTAAACAACAAATTGTAAGCGAAGTCATGAATCTTTCCTTTAAGGATTTTATGATCCTTTAAGGCGTCAAAATGCAAATACTGCGTGGGTAGGACAGGATGAAAGGGCAAAGGTGAAACAGCAAGCCCTCATGCTAAACGTGTGGCATAAATTCCACCATAGAACCAGCCACTGTTAGCGTTATGCTGAAGTCTGCGTGCAACAATTGCACCAAGGTTATAATTCCTTTCACCAGTGAGAGCAGTGCATATGAGGCTCAAGTCTGGAGCACAGAGCGTACTACAGTCTTGTTTGCCTACTATACATTTCCCGTTGAATAATGCAAAGTACTGAATTGCGGGAAAATGAATGCTCTTTATTCTAGCTTGTGTCACTCCCCTCCTTTCACCGTAACAAAGACTTGTCAAGAATGTTTCGAACTCAACCTTTGGTGGTTCGTCAAGCGAACCCCAAAATTGAAGTTTGCAGTGATAAGCAAAATTCTCTAGTGAGATGGTAAAAGGTCTATCATAAAGCATAAACGACACCCTAGACTCACGTGGAAAATATTTAAATCCTTTGACAAAAGATTCAGTGAGAAGTTGGCGTTGTTCACACTTATCTGAAAGGTAGGGACCAAGGCCGGCCTTGTTCACACTTATCTCAAATGCCCACACGCACCATATACTCATCGCAAGGCCATAAGCATGTTTTGGTGGTGGCATCTCGCGTGGAACTTTCATTTGGTTCAACATAAGAACGACGAGCAGAACTGTCACTAGAAGATGCCCTCGAGGATCGTCTCCTCGAAGAACTCCTTCCAAATAGGTTCATCATGTCCGCGTACAATTTTCTGAAAATAAAATTTTTGGGGTGACAAAAATTTGTCAACAAAACTTTATAAAATTGATAGCAACTACTCATAGGGATGCATAGAAGCCGTAGCAAGCATTCAAACTACTTAGAACACTAAGAATTCAACATGCAAGCACATCTACAGCAGCACCAAGAGTAGATAATTATTCAAAATATAAACCACTAAGGCAAAAACTAATTGGACAAATGGTGGAGTCACATACCAAGCAACAATCCCCCAAAACAGTTTTGGAAACGGAGCTTCGAGAAAAGAGATCGAAATCCGCGGGTTTGAGCTCAAGAACACGGGAGAGAGAGCAATGGAGATTTTTTTCTGGAGGTAAGTGATGATGTGGGATGAAGAGATAAGTGAGGGGGCCCACGTGGGGACCACAACCCACCAGGGCGCGCCTGGGGGTCCTGGCGCGCCCAGGTGGGTTGTGCCCACCTGGTGCACCTCCCTGTGGTATTATTTGCACCAGAAATTCAGAAATATTCAGGAAAAAATCATATAAAATTTCCAGGGCATTCTGAGAACTTTTATTTTTGGGTCATTTTTTATTGCACGGGAAATTCAGAAAACAGACAAAACATGGCATCTTATTTTATTTAACTAATAAAAATAGAAAACTAAAAGTAGGGACAGAAAGTAGTGCTTACTAAATTCATCAACTTCATACCGTTAAAAAATGATCCATTAATAAGGTTGATCAGGTCTTATTAACAACCACTTTCGATTAGCATGAAACCAAAGAACTTTCGTAAATCACTAAGTTACCTCAATGGGGATATGCATTTCCCCAACAATAAGCATTTCATATTTCTTTTGGCAGTAGGTAGAGGTATTTGAAAAATTCCAATAGTGATTGTCGGAGATTTTTCAATAACATTAATACCATTCACTTGGAATTGTTTCTTTGAAAAGTGCACCGTATGCTCATTACCATTGATATGAAAAGCGACCTTGCTTTTATTGCAATCAATAACAGCCCCTACAGTATTCAAGTAGAGTCTACCAAGGATAATCGACATGTTGTCGTCCTCGGGCATCTCAAGTATAACAAAGTCAGTCAAAATAGTAACATTAGCAACAACAACGGGCACATCCTCACAGATACCGATAGGTATGGCAGTTGATTGTCACCCATTTGCAAAGATATTTTAGTAGGTGTGGGTTTATTCAAATCAAGTCTTTTATATAAAGAGAAAGGCATAACACTAACACCAGCTCCTAAGTCACACAAAGCAGTTGTCACATAATTCTTTTTGATAGAGCAAGGTATAGTTGGTATTCCCGGATCTCCAAGTTTTTTAGGTACTCCATCCTTAAAAGTATAATTAGCAAGCATAGTGGAGATTTCATCTTCCAGTATTTTTCTCTTATTTGTGATGATGTCTTTCATATACTTTGCATAAGGAGGCATTTTAAGGATATCAGTCAAGCGAGTACGCAAAAAGACTGGCCTCAACATTTCAGCAAAGCGTTCAAATTCTTCATCATCTTTCTTTTTAGTTGACTTGGGTGGAAAAGGCATAGGTTTTTGATCCCATGGTTCTCTTTCTTTACCGTGTTTTCTAGCAATGAAGACTCTTTTATCATATCTTTTATTCTTAGGTTGTGGATTATCAAGATCAATAGGTGGTTCTATCTCAACATCATTGTCTGGTTCTTTATCATTTGGTTGAGTGTCTTCATGAACCTCATCATTATCTTTTTCATTATCACTAGGTGAGTGTTCATTACCAGATTGAGTTTCAGCATCAGTGATAGAAGTTTCATTATCATTATCAGGAGGTTTTTCTACTAGAAGTATGCGAAGTCCTATCATTTTTCTTTTTATTTTTATTTTTAGAAGGACTAGGTGCATCAGTGTTAACTCTTTGTGAATCTTGTTCAATTCTTTTAGGCTGTCCCTCGGGATAAAGTGGTTCCTGAGTCATTTTACCTCCTCTAGTTGCAACTCTAACAGCAAAGTCATGTATATTATGATTCATTTCATCAAGTAATTCTCTTTGAGATTTAGCAACATGTTCTAATTGAGATTGAACTATAGAAGCTTGTTTTCCAACACCTCTAACATCATTTGATATTCTAAATAACAAGTCCCTCAAGCGAGCAATCATATCAGAATATATTTCAATTGTTTCATAACATTTGCATTGAAATGATCTTGTTTTCTAATATAGTTTTCAAGCTCATAAAGGCATTGACTAGGATGCATATTGTGAGGATTGTCATTATCATTGAACTTCATAAGAGAAATTACCTCTACCACCTTAGGCAGCGGTGGTGTATTAAGCCCATGTATTTCTTCAATAAGGGGTAAAATTTTAACATCCTCAACTTTAATATCTTTTCCTTCATAGATTTCTTTGCCTCTTGCATATCTTCAGGACTGAGATATAATATACCCCTCTTCTTCGGAGTGGGTTCAGGAATAGTCCAATTATCATAATTTTTCAATATATTATTCAATAATTCTTCAGCTTGTCAAACAGTTCGTTCCCTGAAAACACAACCAGCACAACTATCTAGGAAGTCCCTAGAAGCATCGGTTAGTCCATTATAGAAGATATCAAGTATTTCATTTTTCTTAAGAGGATGATCACACAAAGCATTGAGTAACTGGCAAAACCTCCCCCAAGCTTGTGGGAGACTCTCTTCTTTAGTTTGAACAAAGTTAAATATTTCCTGTAAGGCAGCTTGTTTCTTATGAGTAGGAAAATATTTTTCAGAGAAGTAATAAATCATATCCTGGGGACTACGCACACAACCAGGTGCAAGAGTATTGTACCAAGCTTTAGCATCACCCTTTAATGAGAAAGGAAATAATTTGAGAATAAAGTAGTAGTGAGTTTTCTCATCATGAGTAAAAAGGGTGGCTATATCATTGAACTTAGTAAGATGTGCCACAACAGTTTCAGTTTCATAACCATGGAAAGGATCAGATTCAACCAAAGTAATTAACTCTGGGTCGACAGAGAATTCATAATCCTTATCATCAATAAAAATATGTGAAGTAGCAAACTTAGGATCACATTTCATTCTAGCATTCAGAGATTTTTCTTTATACTTGTGTAGTAATTTCTCTAGATCATCTCTATCATTACAAGCAGGAATATCTCTAGTTGTCGGTGGAAACGACACCTATGGGATCCCGGGGAATCCCTTCTACGGTTGGTGGGCGCGGGGCTGTGGAAAGAGCGGGTTTAGAAGATCAACACGGGGAATTTATCCAGGTTCGGGCCGCAAGTGATGCGTAATACCCAGGCCTGCTATTTTGTGTTTATCTGGTGTTCTTGGACTAGCTACAAAGCATGCAGGGTCCAAAAAGTCCGAATCCTCTCTCAGTACGCCGCGGGCCTCCTTTTATAGTCAAAGGGGCTGCCACAGTGGCACACAGGAGGTGGAAAGTTGTACAGTAGTCGAGTTTATCTCTGGCACCGTAGGACAAACACATTTAATGCGCTGCCGACGTGCCCTCTCACTTTATCGGGGACGGCAAGGAAACTCGACCCGTCCGCCGCCGCTTCGCCTCGCTTCGACACGCGTCCAGGCTGACTAGGCGTGCAGCGCCACGCTGGTTGGCTGGCTGCTGAGTTGGTGCGATGGCAGAGTCTTCACGAAGATCTGCATGCCACCACGCAGGTGCTTGCTGAGTTGGCCTGGAAGCTGCACGTCGCCACGCAGGTGCCTGGCTCGTTGGCGGGTTGACTGTTGTGTTGGAACGGCAGTGGAGCCTTGGCAGGTGGGAGCCTGCCTGCGGCCCCGCAGATGTCCCCGGCAAGGGCCTTGCCGGGGTCCCGCAGGCGTCCCCGGCAAGGATCTTGCCGGGGTCTTCGTCTTCTGGTTCTCATCTAGTATTGTATGTTCTTGGTCTTCACAAAGATCTGCACGCCACCACGTAGGCGCCTCCCGAGCCTTGGTTCCAATGTTGTCGATAGTGTCGGAACTCTTAGACTCAAGGGTGGTGGCTCTGCTGGTGTTGGGCAAGTTGCCCCGGCAAGGCCCTTGCCGGGGCTACGTAAGCTGCCCGGCAAGGCTCCTGCCGGGGAGAACCCACCTTGCCCCTTCGCTCCTCGCGACTCTGTCTTGGCGTTGCTCTGGTAGTCTTGTGGCTTTGCTTCCTCTTCTGCCCTGCCAAGCGCGGCCGCAGGCGTGTGGCTGCAACTGCCCGCGCACAAGTAAAGGGGTACAAAAAGGACCCCTACTTTTGTACACCAACAGGAGTCCCCGGGCCTGGGCCACATATAAGCGCGGAGCGTTATTGGGCCAGGCCCAGAACAGTGCGCGGGTACGCGTGGCAGAGTTTTACCGTAGTAACTCCCTCGCCAGTTGCGCTTCCCAATGACCCGCGTTGAATGTGTGACGTGGGGGTCATGCGTGGGGCGGTTGCTGCAGGCCTGCGTCAGATCATGGTTAGTGGTAAAGAGGCGGCTCGCGCCTTCCCCATAAAAAGAGGAAAACGCAGAGGCGAGGCTCATTTACTAAGTGGATTCGGGTCGTGGCCTTGAAGGCGCCCACGCCCCACGATCTCGGGGTGGAAAACAGTCGCCTCACTTGTCTTCTTAGTTCCGGCCCGCTCGCCACGTGTCCTCCATGCCCCAAGTGTCGGTGTCAAAACCGGCGGATCTCGGGTAGGGGGTCCCGAACTGTGCGTCTAGGATCGATGGTAACAGGAGACGGGGGACACGATGTTTACCCAGGTTCGGGCCCTCTATATGGAGGTAATACCCTACTTCCTGCTTGATTGATCTTGATGAATATGAGTGTTACAAGAGTTGATCTACCACGAGATCGTAATGGCTAAACCCTAGAAGTCTAGCCTACATGTATATGGTAATGAATATATCTATCCTTTCCGGACTATCCCCTTCGGTTTATATAGACACCGAGGGGATCTAGGGTTTACATGGAGTCGGTTACATAAGAAGGAATCTTCGGTCGCCAAGCTTGCCTTCCACGCCAAGTAGAGTCCAATCGGGACACGGGTACAGTCTTCGGCCTTCATGTCTTCGTAGCCCATCAGTCCGGCCCATGGATAACAGGCCGGACGCCCGAGGACCCCTTAGTCCAGGACTCCCACAGTAGCCCTTGAACCTGGCTTTCAATGACGAGGAGTCCGACGCGCAGATTGTCTTCGGCATTGCAAGGCGGGTTCCCTTTTTCCGAAGTCCAAGATAGTCTTCGAATGCAATGATCATATCCGGACCTGTTACGCACACCATACACAACCGCATAGAGAATATAATATTTGCACGAATCTAATCTGTTGACAGCTTCTTTTCAACACGACATCGCGTCTGTCCGGTCATAATTCTGAACCGCTTTTCTTCTGCCATCCCACGTTTCGAGACGCGGTTGCTATTGGCACGTCTTGTCGAAACAGAGATCGTGTCCCCTTATTGCGGGATTCTCATTAATGCGGGCATGGGTAACTCAACTTTGCCGTTTATACAGCCCTTGGGAACAGGCGAATCCTAAGGCGAGCGAGGAGGCGTTTAATATTTGCTGCCTTTATAAGGGGATAAGGATTCCCCCTTCCTCTTACACTACAAAAAAATACACTTCCGTGATGATACGTGTTTGTCACAGTAGGTCGCGTTTTTTGTCATGCATGTACATCCATGACAAATTTATGACAGAATCAAGATAGTCATACCTGTGCTGTCGTAGAAGTGTTCCATGACATTACCAAAATTATCATCACGGAAGTGTCCACTTCCATGACGATAAATCGCGCGTCACATAAGTGCTTTCGTCAAGGGTGACCGACACGTGGCATCCACCGTAACGGAACGCCGTTAAGCTATCAGGTCAGGTTTTGGATCCGATAACCCGTTAACAGCCCCGACCAATGGGGATTTTCCACGTGTAAAATCATCATTGGCTAGAGGAAACACGTGTCGGCTCATCGTTGGGACAGATGTCATCCACTCACTGGACAGAAGGCGCCTATGATACGTCGACACGTGGCACGACCCAATAATGGCCCATTCCTGTGAAAAGGCCGGCCCATTTGACTTGGTCAAAAGCTGGCGGGCCGGCCCATGGAAAGCCTGTTAACGGCCTGTTCGCATATAGCCCATTTACAGCCCGCTAACCCAAGGCCCGTTACGCCCAATCCGAATTAGGCCCAGTAGCGTCATCTGGGCCATCCAATATGATTCCAGCCCGTTTTCACTTCTGGCCCATGTATAGCCCATGACGTCTTTCGCCCATATGAGGCCCTTTGTAACTCTTGGCCCATTAGCGGCCTGTGCTGAAACTGGCCCGTAATGAACAGTGTATTACTTTACACCCATTAACGGCCCGTGGTGAAACTGGCCCGTAATGAACAGTGTATCACTTTATACCCATTAACGGCCCGTTATTCCGTTGGGCCGTTTCCAGCCCAAGTTAACTTTCGGCCTTCTGAGGGCCCATTTATTCTTGGGCTCATTTGCAGCATTCGGTTACTTACGGCCCGTTACTGTCATTTTCTGCTTGTGGGCCAAATTCAGCCCGTTGTTATAGTCGGCCCGTTTGTGGACCGTTAGTCTGTTGGGCCATTTTCATAGCATCACCAAATATGGCCTATTAATGGCCCGTTATGGCCAGCCCATAAAACGTACGATTTCCATTAAAGGCCCGTCTACGGCCCATTAAAGGCCCGTTCAAGACCCATAAATGAGTCGGCGGCCCATGGATCCTACGAGACGTAGAAGGCCCATGGATCCGACGGCCCGTGAAGGGCCATGGTCGGGCGAGTTGGCCCCCGTTTGAACGATATAGCATATTCAAAGAATTATCCTACTCAATACTATCACCTCTAGAAAGCATACACTATACAACAAAGAGATCAAGGCATAGAAAGGTAGAATAATCCTACACTATACAATAAAGTAATTACAGCCGATTATACCCACTGGACATTATGGTTCGGCACAGGTGATAATAAAGCATACACAAACAACAAATTACATACACTGGGCAAATACAGCTCATACATCATGGACGCGCATCAACTTAACTCCATTTGAACTATAATCTCTTCAGAAAATAGGATTGGCCGGATTCAGATAGCACAAATTTCAGTCTGCAAAATCTCCAATTCCTTCATGGTTACCTCAGTGTCTTGTTTTATTTTTTTGACTCCTGCATCTAATACCTGCATGTCCAGTCTCAACTTGTTGATTATACATTGATAATCATGTACACGTTGTCTTGCCACCTCTAGTTGATGCTCGAGAACATCAGCACATTCCAATTCCAATCCATAATCATTCGGTAACGGCCATGCCGCACTGCTCGCAGATCTTTGTGTTGATGTCACTTCATCCTGAAATGTTTCTGTAAGTACACATGACTAGGGCAAAAATATAGTTACAACAGTGAAGCGAACAAGACACTATTTTGTACTACATGGCAAAACAGGACTAACAATAATGTTACACGTCACTTTAAAAAAATGTTACACGTCATGAAGCATAAGCAGGTGATATTTTAAAAATTATAAAAAAGATAGTCTGTGCAGCCTGCATACAGAAATCCCTCTTAGCTCACCAGAGGAGCATGATGTTGGGGCCCAATCAAAAACACAGACAAGTTACAAATTTAGACAGCACGTTGCGTATAAGTAAGCAAGCAGTTGGCCATTCTGTGCCTCAATTAATGTCTTAGGGAGCATAATGAACAGCAGAGGGTTTCATACAAACATACTACAGCAGGCAAAACTATGCAATCATTAGCGTAGTATAAACTAGATTGTGAGCCTCATGCAATAATAGTTGGTTAATAGACTTCAAAGCTTCAGGCACACTTCGGCAGAGTAATTAAATGGTAAGGCCTTTAATTATGTCAACTAATAGTGATACAAGTACCGAACATCAGGCATGATTATTTGGGCATCTCATTAACTGAGGACAAATAAAGCAATTGAAAAGAGAAAATTAACTATGCCTGAAACAAACAAGGAATTGAACTGTTGAGTTGCATATAGTGACTTACCTTAGCAGGTTGAAGAGGCTCAGCGCAGCTCCTACTTCTCTTGCAAGGCTCCTTCCTAACATCTTGTACTTGGAAATCCTCAATCTTATCTTCATTGCACCCCCTCTCCAAGGTGACACAAACTAGTTACTCGTCTCCTTGGAAGATAAATATGCATAATTTCCAGTCTGTGAACACAAAAGGATGAGATTATAACAAAACAACACCACATAGTGAAACATGCCGCATCTCTTGCACTTGCACACAATGAAATGAGCATTTACTATGTCTGCACTATGTAAAAACTAGGCATACCTTCGAACTGGATCTCCAGGTACTCTTGGAGAGCCTACTGTAGTGTACAGCCAAACCTTTATGTCACCTATGAGTTAGACAAGGCCCCACTACAGCAGCCCTTAGTGTTTAAATCGTTGACAAGCTATGTTAGAGTGTTAGGTCAAGAACAGCAAGTAATCAAAGCAAACAGTCCTAGTATGGCTGGCTGATGCAAACAAGCAATTGAACAGATGTGTGAGCAAATCTTACATATCAAGAAAAGAAGCAAAGAAGGAGGCTTAAAGACCATCACTTGACTGACCAGATTTAAGGGGCATTTAAACATCATGTGCAACGTATGAACTAACATAAACATTGCATATTCCAGATTCTACAATGGAATGCACATGTATTAGGTTATGCCATGTATGATGATGCCTAAATGTACAAATAGCAGGCATGAGTGATTCATCATTGCACGCACAATTGAATTGCAGGTTAAGGGCCAGTTCGATTCCGCCTTTTCAGGGCATATTGTCAAAATAAGCCATAAAAGATGTAAAGAAGTCATTTTTGAGTTATGGGCCTGGGCTTAACTAATTTCGCTTTGGAGGGGGGTGTTACGGGTAGAACCTCACTAAAAATTGAAAGGAAGGGGAATAGTGAAATGACTCTGTTGTCTGCCTATATTACACTCAAAATGCAACTGCTGACGCCCGTGTCACACCTGACCCTCAAGTAAAAACAAACACGCAAGCATTCATTGCCCTGCCCGCTTGCATCTCCTCTCCCCTTTCCCTCTACCTCGATCCCCTGCCTGCAGCACTAGGGTTCCTCCAGCGAGCCGTCGCCACTGGTCCCATCTGGCCTGGTCCTCGACGATGCTATGTCCAGCTAGGCTACATGGCCGGCAGGTAGGGGCAAATCTCCCTGGCTGCTCCTCCCTCTGGCGCCGCCCCTCATTCTCATGGTCTCCAGCAGCTGCTCCACTGTGGTTCGTCCAACGCACTACTCCGGCGGGCGCTGCACAACTACGGCTGATGCCACACTGCGGCAGAAGGCACCGTATTCCCCCTCCCCTCCTCCCAGGCCATGGCCTTGAGGTGCCGTTGAAGGATGAGCTCATCCAACAAGGTGAGGATCTCCTCTGATTTTTTGCCAAATTTTCATTCTGATCCACTATACGATGAATTGCTATGAGCTGCTTCTGCTGCTGCTATATGATGCATTGCTATGAGCTGCTCCTGCTGCTGCTATATGATGAATTGCTATGAGCTGCTCCTGCTGCTGCTATATGATGAATTGCTATGAGCT
>NC_057799.1:647664537-647666480 GCF_018294505.1 Triticum aestivum | reverse complement strand
CTGCTGTATGATGAGTTGCTATGAGCTGCTACTGCTGCTATATGATGAATTGCTATGAGCTGTTGCTGCTGCTATATGATGAGTTGCTACAAGCTGCTCCTGCTGCTGCTATATGATGAATTGCTATGAGCTGCTCCTGCTGCTGCTATATGATGATTGCTATGAGCTGCTGCTGGTATATGATGAATTGCAGACTGCTGCTGCTGTATGATGAGTTGCTATGAGTTGCTGCTGCTGCTATATGATGCTTTCAGGTGGTGCTGCTATACGATAATAACCAGCCACTTGGACCATCGAATTTCAATAAATAATTGTTCTTCATTTAAATGTGGGTCATGCGTTCTTCATTTAAATTAGGCAATGGGATCTCTATGGAAAAAATTGACCAAAGTAGATTGTGCCAAGTAGATGGTATCTTTGTATTTGCATTTTGAGCAAATAGTGATGGTCTGTTTTCCTATCATATTAATTACTGCACTGGGTTCAATTTGTGATGTTTGCAAGTCAAATTAATTTCCATATGGGCAGCAAAATGAAAAAAATATAATGCAATCTAGACTTTCCACTGATCATACCAAAGATAAGCTGAAAACGCAATGAAAAGAACTGGTTGGCTTATTACATGGAGCTTATATTCATAGGTGCTTATTTTCTTAGGATAACTCGTAATAACTGTCCCTAAGAAACTTGGCTAATAGAACTGGCATACAAATAACATGTCACGATAATTGCAATGGAGGAGTGACGTACCATAGCACACTGTATAGGCTCACCGCTGCCTCTCCTTTTTTTCGATGTTCCATGAAATTGCCACATACATCTTGTACTTTTTCATTGTGTAACCCTATCTGCAAGTTGACACGGCTAATTTCAGACATCTCTACATGATACTACATTACATATCCCTTGCGCATATTTAAACCACCAATTAACGATTGTGTGTGTACCATAAACTAGCCATGACTCTGTATGCTGGACTAGCAGGCACTCTAAGGGAGCCTAATGTAGTGCACTGGAATTCCTACATGCCACCTACAATTTTGTGTAATGTACTGCCCCTGTTCCTAAATATATGTCTTTGTAGAGATTCTAGTATGGACCACATACAGATGTATATAGATGCATTTTTGAGTGTAGATTCACTCATTTTGCTCCGTATGTAGCCTATAGTGGAATCTCTAGAAAGACTTATATTTAGGAACGGAGGTACGAGGTAGTATCATGTATGACATCTACATATCTAATTTAGCAGCCAGTAGTAGAAATCATTGTCTGCACAAAGGGATTACTGGTCGAAAATCCTAGCAAAGCGCGCTGGCAGGCACAAAACAATACAAGAGAGAGAGACGCGCTTACAAGATCATAGCAATGCCTCAGTCCAGGATCTTGGTTGGCCAAGCTGTTAGATCCAAAAGAAACATCGTCCTTGTAGTTTTTGCCAGCTGCATAACAGGTAACAGCGACCGGTTAGTATATTTGAAGTACATCGGGCAGGTGATGCTGGACGGGTTTAAAGGTGACAAGTACCTAGGCCGTGGCGGGTGCTTGGCATCTCTCCAGACGGCGGGAATCAGGTTAGAAACGTCGAGGGTGATGACGTTGCGCTGGCTGTCGGGGTCCGGTAAGGAGATCTAGAACCGTCGAGTAGGGTGTTTGTGGAGCGGCTCCGGTAGGGTGGACTATGGTGTGGGCGAAGCGGATCTGTGGCCGTGGATGAGGGCGTAGGTGAAGCTGCTCCGGTGGTTGGGTTAAGGATGGTGTTGATGACGCGGATCTGCGGCCGTGGACGGGGCGTCAGAAGCTGCTCCGGTGGTTGGGTTAAGGGTGGTGTCGACGATGCGGATCTGCGGCCGTGGACGGGGCGTCAGAAGCTGCTCCGGTAGGTTGGATGAGGGTGCGAGGAAGCGGATCTGAGGCCGTGGACTTGTGAGTTGGCAAAGCAG
>NC_057799.1:647663728-647664433 GCF_018294505.1 Triticum aestivum | reverse complement strand
ATGGTGTCGACGATGCGGATCTGCGGCCGTGGACGGGGCGTCAGAAGCTGCTCCGGTGGTTGGGTTAAGGGTGGTGTCGACGATGCGGATCTGCGGCCGTGGACGGGGCGTCAGAAGCTGCTCCGGTAGGTTGGATGAGGGTGCGAGGAAGCGGATCTGAGGCCGTGGACTTGTGAGTTGGCAAAGCAGCCCCGGTAGGGTTGAGAATGGTATAGGCGAAGCTACTCTGGTAGGGTTGACGATGGTGTCGGCGAAGCGGCTCCGGTAGGGTTGAGGAAGGTGTCGGCGAAGCGGCTCCCGTAGGATTGAGGAAGGTGTTGGCGAAGAGGATCAGAGGCCATCGACGGGGGCGTCGGTGGGGCGGCTCCGGGGGGTGTGGACGAAGCGTCTCCGGTGGGGAGTACGAATGAGCCGCTGCAGATGCGCGGCGGTTGATGAGATTACCGGCGAAGCAGATCCGGCGCCGTGGACGAGGCCGGCACTGAATGGGCTATGGTACAGTGGTGGATGAGCAGTCTACTTGTTTCTAGGGGAGGTGGGAGGGGTAGATGCGGCCGCAGAAGCAGATCCGGCGAGGTGGACACCGCTGGCAGTGAATGGGCTATGGTACGCCGGTGGATGAGCAGTCTAGGGTTTCGAGAGGGGAGGGGAGAAAGGGCGATGAAGTACGGACGGCGTGATGTAAGATGCTCTGGTGCTGTGGAG
>NC_057799.1:647502043-647663367 GCF_018294505.1 Triticum aestivum | reverse complement strand
CCATTGGTTATTTACTTTAAACATAATGCATTGACGTGTTAGTGTAGAGGCGCACAAAAAGAAATGGATATTGTAGTCAGCTACTTAAAAGTGTTACCTCATATGATTACATAGCCTCCATTTCATAAATTGCGTACCCGTTGAATTCATATATGAATATTACATATATTACTTCAAAATAGAAACTTAAATCATCCAAGACTAATGAATTTGAATGCAAGAGTAACAATGGTGCATATACATGATAGCTACATTGGTTGTTTGAAGAAACATCACTGTAACTTTGGCATGCACAACTGAAAAGGTTTATTTAAATAGAAAAAAATGTGATATGTGAGTGTCCAATCTTTATAGCGTTGAATCGATATTGTACCTTTGGCCACGATACGAAGTAGATATTGACTTATGTTCAAGCGATGCACGTCCACGATCGCTAGATAGTGATACATGAATGAATTGTGCAATCTCTCTCACATGCATACATATCTCATTTCCCTGTGGGCATCGGAATCACACACGCGCACTTCGTGTATTTCTCTCCCTCCGTCAGGGTTAAATTCGTCTTTCTACCCCGTCCTACAAGTCTCTCACACAGAAACACACACGCTCTCTATGTCTAACACGCCCACCCCTTTAATTCCGCCCACCCACAGCCACTAATGTCTCAAAGTATAATAATGTCTCTCACACATATGCTATCTACCTATCCCTTAATATAGCTAGATATGTGTCACACAAACTTCTTCTCCCTACTAGCAAGATGCCCATGCGTTGCACGGAACATCAAGATGCATTTGTATGAGAAGTTTATCTTGTGGGAGAAAAGGATGAACGAGGGAATGCCTTTATAAATGCGGAGAGGGGTGTGGGTATCTTTTTGCAAAATTGCCATAGTTTCCTTCCTGTCCGTCGGATATAAATCGGATGGCCTATATTGCAGGATGGCAGGAACACCATCATCACCAACTCTGTTTTTATAAGAGTAGAGATATGTGAGTGTCACTGCCCCCCCCCCCCCACACACACCCACACTTCCCAACACCGAAGGAGTAGGGTGACACCTCGATCTTGATACTAATTTATCGACTGGCTTCTCTCTCAAACATACACACACACACACACTACCCGACACCGAAGGAGTAGGGTGGCACATCGATCTTGATAATAATCTATCTACTCCTCTTTCAAACACACACACACACACGCTAGTTGTGCCTCTATGCCTACCGCGCACACTCTCGATGTGTCTTTCTCTCCCTCCCCCCAACAATGACAGCAGAAGGGTGACAACTCGATCTGATCATAATTTGTCAATTGGTTTCTCTCTCAAACATTGTGTCTCGGTGCCTCGCTTGGTAGCCCCCTCGATATGTAGACTTCTCGCGCGCGCACAACTGTAGTGACGATGACGCTGAACCCAGTGTGCCTTGTTTTTACCGGCCTCATGTGATAGTTTTCACCATATTTTCTGTTAATTAACAAGGCAACCTTTTCTTTGTTACTACTAGTGAATCTGAAATCATTCGGGGCAGACATAAAATATATCACTTCAACCCAATTATCGCAGCAACTATTTTAAAGAAATTGGCTAGCTGCCCGTGCGTTGCACGGAACATCAAGATGCATTTGTATGAGTAGTTTATCTTGTGAGAGAAAAGGTTGAATGAGGGAAGGCATTATTTGCGAACGTGGAGAGACGTGTGGGTATATTTTTGCAAAATTGCCATAGTTTCTTTCCTATCCGTTAGATATAAATCCGACGGCCTATATTGCAGGATGGCACGCACACCATGATCACCAACTCTGTTTTCTACTCTCTCCGTCCAAAAATACTTGTCATCAAAATGGATAAAAAGAGATGTATCTAAAACTAAAATAGGTCTAGATACATTTCCTTTTATCCATTTTGATGGCAAGTATTTCCGGACGGAGGGAGTATTTGTCTTTTTAGAGATTTCCACAAGTGACTATGACCGGACCTTACCAACATACTCAAAAAAGTAGTCCATAATTTTGATGTTGCCCTCTTTTCTTGGCGGTGCAGTGCCATCTGGAAACCTCATAGATAAATCAAGGACAAATCTGACCCCTTCCTGAAAAGACATACGGTGCAAAATGAGTGAATCTACACTCTAAAATATGTCTAACACATCCGTATGTGGTAGTCCATTTGAAATCTGAAAAAGACAAATATTTAGGAACGAATGGAGTATATATAAGAGTAGACATGGAGATATAGGTCCAGCATGGTCTACAACAAAAATGTGCTGGGCTGGTTAGCACCGGATGCTCGCAACGCGATGACATGAGTTCGAATTCTGTCTTTTAACTTTATATTTTTATATAATATATTACTCTACTTATTTAATATATACTTCTTTCGCTACTGTACTGACAGTGGAACCCACAGAGTACTTAGAATACAAGATTAAGGATGGACTTGTTTCTTTTTAACTTTCTGTACGAAGCTGTAGCCACCCTGCAAGTCACGTGTACACTGTACATGCAATTAACTTTTTATAGAGGGACAATCATACAGGCAATTAACTCAAATGGATTGGATGTCACTCTATTATTTCCAGTATAAAGAGAATCTCCAACGGTAGCCGGCAAATTTCCTCCCGCTTCCTTAAGCGGAGGACGACATCAAACGCCAGCGGCATACATTTTTACAACTCTAACCAACCTGATGAAATTCATGCAAACACGGACTGATTTCATATAAGCATGAAGGATTTCGTATAAAAAAGCCGGATCTTCATATAAACATGATGGATTTCATTACATTTACATGAACTAAGAGGTGCCAATCCGGCTCTCTTGTATAATTAATACTCCCTCCGTCCGGAAATACTTGTCCTAGAAATGGATGTATCTAGACTTATTTTAGTTCTAAATGGCCGCCCGCGGATCCCTTTGTCTTCCTCATGTCCGTCAGACACTTGCGCGGTCGACGAAGGTCCTCGGAAGAGACGAAGCAGCAAAGAAACCACCTGAATCCGTGGTCGTCGCCTTGGCGGTGGCTTTCGTGGGTCCCAAGTGGCGGCGGCCTCCCGTGTTCTACTTCTCCTCGATGATGGCGGCGGACACGGAGAAGCTGGCCACCGACTCGTCGCTCTCCATGCACCAGGCTTCTGTCTCTGCCTGCATGGCGCTGCCGCAGGCACGGGAGGCGCGCCCACAGACACGGGAGCCGCGGCCACCGCAGACACTGGTGGCGCGGTACGACGCGGCAGCGACGGCGCCCGTACTGGCGTGCTAGCCGCCGTGCCGGCGTGGAGCAACTCGCCACTCCTCATCGAGCTGAACTGGAGCGGCGAGTTGCTGAACCACGCGCCTGCTTGGGGCGGCAACTGGCTCCGTCGGGCCAAGCGAGGTTGGTGAAGCACCGAGCGACCTCGCCCATATCCGGAGGGCTCGGCGGGCCACCCAGCCGGGTAATATGCCGGAGAACGGGTCATCGGAAGCCATCGGAAGAGTGGAGAAAATGGTGAAGGAGGAGATGGGGGAGCGGCGGAGGGGTGCGATTCTTGCCCGCTGTCTGTCTGGCCTCGTGTAAATAGAGGGCGGACGGTAGGAGCTTGGCCGGCGTCTGGCCTCGTTTAAACTAAGGGTGGACGGGAGGAGCTCGGCCGGTGTTGCGTTTAATTCCGGCCCGCTCATGAACGGACGTGTGGCAGGAGTAGAATTCTCAGTTTGCATGCGGGTTTAACGGAGGGGTTTAATGGAGGCGCCGGGCGTGCAGCGGGCGGCGCAGTACTATTCGATTTGACAGCAGTAATGAGCCGTCAAATCACAAAGGCCCTCGCCTCTCGTGAAACCGACCGAACTAGACTGCCCCGCCCTCTAGCCTTTAAAAAAATGTATATACTCCACTTTTGTACAGTAGTAGTATCGATGGATTGCGCCATGGAGCAAAACTTGAAATTAAAGAAAAGGTGGTACATATAGAGAGCGCTCGTCGCCAAATTATGCATATAGTACTATTAAAAAGGCTTGTCACAATAATGGTGTCCAGCACAAGTGCACAACCCACCCCTCAAATAAAACTAAGCACCCTGAAATTCTTTGACAAAACTAAGCACCCTGAAATTCTTTGACAACTAAACTGCTGGCTATATGATGTTGGCCATATATATTGTACGTATATAATGTGAAGAAACGAGTGGTAGTACTATACCAACTAAAAGATGAAATGTAAGAAATACTAGTATGTATGTACTGAAGAGTTAAAGTAACAAGAAGAAACATAACATAGTTCTGCTGGGGGCTCAGCACAACACACCCCTCAAATTAAATTAAGCACACCTGAAATTAAACTTTGCAACTATTCCGGTAGACACTGCATTAGAACCACCATGAGCAACGACACTGCCACCTTACTCGGAGTCCTCGTCCACGTCCTCGACTTTGTCCTTGTCCCTCTTCCTCTTGGCCGATACTTCTTTGCTTGAACCGCACACTTGGCTGTTGCTCTTCATCCAACCCTTGTAGATATTGAAGCAAAGGTAGCCATCCATTGCAGCATAGTGGATGTGGTCTATATCTAGTACATTCTGCTGCCATGCATGACGATGAAACGTGTATGGAGGTTTCTCCAGTTTACCGTACGAAGGATGAACCATGGCTCCTGCCAGGGTCAGCATTGAAGGCTGACGAGAGGACACCAGCCGATTCTTCTGGAGGTCGAAGGTGTTGCCTACAATGAGGCCTATCTGATGCAGGACTTCTTTGTCGTTACCAAAGTCTATAGTAACGAATTTGACTAGGTTGCTCTCGAGGAAGTCCTTAAAATCCTGGCACTCAACGTCGGCATGGCATATGTGGTAGACCAAGCATAAGTCATGCACGCAAACCTGGATCACGGCGGGCTTCTTCCTCTCTTCGTCCTTTAGATCTTTCTCTCGTCCCAGGACTGTGGTGTACTCAACATCTAGCCCAGCGACCCACTCATCATCTGAGTCTTCGAACATGCGTCTGAAGCGAGAAAGGCATCCTTTCACCGTCGCGGAAGAACGGGTGTAGATGACGTCGAACTCATCTCCGGTGATGGTTCTAACCTTGTACTCACCGCCGATCGGGGAGATTTGGGACGCCATGGATTTGGGAGGAGGGTTAGGATTAGTGGAACTGCCGTAATGTGAATGGACGGGACGACTAGGAGCGAACCGGCTGGAAGCCTTGGATGCCTTTGCTGAGAAGCACCTCGACCTCGCCACAAAAGCCGCCGCTCCTTAGCCGCCGGTCGGTGGCCCGACGCACTAACTTGAGGAGGAGGAGGTCGTACGTTCGTGGATCCATCTTTCTTCTTGCCTTCTGTAACCACCACTGCGATCGCATCATCGTGGCCTTAATTCTTATTGTGCTGTTGCATTCTCGTTCCAGTCAATACCGACATGTGCGATCCCTTTGCTTAATTATATGCATCACTGTAACTAGTACTCCATCCGTCAATTTATAAGTTGTGCTTACCTTTTCCATCAACTTCGTGCAACGCGCGGGCATCTTGCTAGAAACACTAGAATATGTCTATATAATCCGTATGTGATAGTCCATTTGAAATCTCAAAAAAGACAAATATTTAGGTACTGAGGGAGTAATATATTAGGAGTATATCAAAACAATAGTGATTTCTTTCAAGTTTGTGAACAAATACTACTATTCTACTACTTTGGATCCGTCGCAACGCACGGGCACATTGCTGGTAAAAGGAAAAGGCCTGCCGCGTTCGCGTCGCACCCCCACACGCCCGGGAATCGGGAGTACAACACGACCCGTCCGGCACGACACATAGCTTAGGGAAGGCGTGTTGCCTAGCATTTTCACTTTCATGTGGGACCGCCGTTGAGCAAACCGACACCCCGCCCGCCACCGGGTTGGAAAACAGAAACGAGGGGAAGATCTAGCTGTAGCACGGAAGCCAAGAAATTTGGTGTCAGACGGGGCTCGTTGATAGAGTAGGAGCATTCCGTACTAGTACTACTCCTAAGTACCAAGTTTGTACTCCTAATACTATATTACTAGTACTACCACTATACAACTAGTAGGTATGTGCACGACACAACATCATAGTAAAAAAAACGGGAAGATCTTGTTTTGGGTGATTTATCTTTTTTTTTCAATCAACGTAGTATGAATAATATGGTGTGGGGGGCACCCATGAAGCTTATGTGGCTTGGTTGCATGGCTACGGAAGGTTAGAGAAAAATAAATAGATAATGTGTTTAGAGTGCACTCCACTAAATAGATATACTTTGGATCCATTGCAACGGACCGGCACATCTATATCTATACCCCCTATATAGTGTGTGAAAAACTTTGAAAGTTGGTCGTTGGATGAAGCCAATCTGACGGTACAAAGATGGCAAATCCGAGCACTACCGGCCGTTGGATATCATCCACCAGATTCTGCCACATGTATAATCTAGAAGACTCCATGGTTGAACTTAATTCATGACTAACTTTGCCACAACTAAGCTTAGGCAAAGTTATTAGTTCTTCAAAATGAGAGCCACAAGTTGGCAAGCCTAAGGGAATCTTGCCACATTTTGTGTGTGTATGTCATGTGGGGCCTTAGTGTGGCTTGCCTAAGGTGTGGCTTGAACCAAACACTCACCTAAGTTAATCAAACTTGCCTAACCTTACATTCCACCAGACTTTGCCACATGTTAGAATCCAGAAAGCTCCACATGTAGAAGCATAATGCACAAACCACCAGAATCTCATGCGTGCAATGCACGTGTACCTTACTAGTACTAGTTGGTAGTAGTAAGAAACAAATTCCAGTTTTGGCACGAGCTCGTACTGCGGGAGCACCACAAGGCCTGCCGCAGGAGTTACATTTCCCTCTCGGGGCCCACGGGACCGAACTTCAGTGGCTTAGTGCCCGGCCTATGAGTCAATGACATGCGGACCTTAAATGCGGCTGGCCCACATGTCATTCTCATGGTGGTGGCGTGGTTCCCAACTCACTCGTTCGAGATGAACCGGCCGGTGGTGGCGTGGCCCTGGCGAGGGTGCCACAGCTGGGCGTCGGGGCGTTACGAGGCGTAGATGGCCACATCGGCGGGTACTACCTGTAGTACATAAGTACTCCAGCTGAGGATTGATGCCCGGGACGAAATGTGTCACAGCCGCTGGATGAAAATTCGATGGTGCGGGAGTACAGATCGGAGCACAGCAGCGGAGCAGGCAAACCGCGTCCAATCGGGTGTGTCTGTGGTAGAAAGTTGATGGTCGCCGCAGTTCAGCTGGCCCGCATGTCATGCACACAAAGGCAGAGGAGCGGTGGGGCCGAGAGGGATGAGGGGCACGTCGGGGGGATGAGGATCCCCTGACGCGAACAATCCTACCATTCTGTCACTGACATATGGGACCCATAAGCGTGGGTCCCACCTGTCAGCGAAGGAAAGGCAGGGCAAGGCAGTGATAGCCACGTCAGAGGATCCATGTCCACGTCGGGGGACGTCGTGCCGTGGGTTGGAGCGGCGTCGTGGGAATCGCGTGTGGGTGTGGCAGTGGTAGAAACAAGAAACGTGATGGTCGCCATGGTTCAACTTCCATGGACAAGCTGTCATGTCTGCTGACACATGTATATCAAAACTAGAGTGTTTATATTTCAAGCACGTGAACAAGTATTATTCTACTACTTTGGATCCATTGCAACGCACGGGCTAGCACATTGGTAGTAGTAGTGTCCATCTCTATCTCTAGAGGCCTTCCCTCGTTCATCCTTTTCTCTCACAAGATAAACTACTCATACAAATGCATCTTGATGTTTCATGGAACGCACGAGAATGTTTCCTTGGGGGTCTCTCCAGCGCGGCGTGGCCGTAGTTGCAAGTTGACGCCCCTTGAGATGCCGACGTTGAGGGGCACTCGGATTTCCTCCGATGAGCAGGTAAGATGAGTTTGATCACATAGTAAATGCATTCTAAAGACTACTTCCGTGTCCATTTCCTAATTCTCCCCCTGCCCACTGTTTCACAGGTTAGGCTCGGTGCGAGTGGAGATTGGCTTGCATATGTACGGGAGGGTACCAACATCAATTTGCACAACATTTACAACGGTGACACCGTTCCCGTAGAACCTTTGTCCAACATTGGGATCAGCCATGCAATGGCCACCGCATGAATTGGTACGATGGAACCACGGTGAGATTGAATAAGATAGCACGAACCTTGCACATGGCGGTCAAAGGCGGACCATGCTGTCTGCGGCCGATTTGTTGCCGTACGAGTAGGAAGACGCTGTGCTCCTTTCTAACCGCATCTTCACGGTGACAAACCAGGGGACTTATTTTGTATGGGACACATCCTACGATATACTCCCTCTCTCCCAGTTTATTTGTTTTGAATCTTTTCGTTTTATAAGTTTGAAATTCAAATTTAGAGCTCCCCATCACATGTTGAGATTACAATGTCCATTAAATTGTTGCGTGCATGTATAGTAAAGAAACAAATCTTGAGTTTGGCACGAGTTCGTGCTGCGGGAGCACCACAAGCCCCGGCGCAGGAGTTACATTTCCCTCTCAGGGCCGTCGGGACTGAGCTTCAACGCCTTACTACACCTACCTTTGAGTCAATAACATGTGGACCCGATAGGTAACTGGTCCACATGTAATGCTCCCGTAGGCAGAGGGGCAGTGGGGCCAAGAGGGGTGAGCCGCAGGTCGGGGGACGTGTGGTTTCATGGGTTCGAGCAGCGTCGTGGGAATCGCGGGTGGCTGTGGTGGAAACTTGATGCTCGCCGCATTTTAGGTGGCCCACATGTCATGCACACAAAGGCAGGGGGGCGGTGCGGCCGAGAGGGGTGAGGCGCACGTCGGGGGGCGTGGTGCCGTGGGTTGGAGAGGCGTCGTGGGAATCGCGAGATGAAACGTGGTGGTCGCCGTAGTTGAACTTCCATGGACAAGCTGTCATGTCTACGGACACATGCACTGCATACCGATCACTGGAAGGAGTAGCAGAGAAAGCTATATGTGCGGATAAATAGTTCCTTATAGTCAAGCGGACCCACGCTACTACTCTGTTCGAAAGACATGCACACCATCGAAATAGTCCATCTATGTCAATATACACCGAGAGGGAATATTTTTTTTACAAGAGATGAAATAGTTCATCCATCCATAATGCCCTCCTGCTGGTGCAGCCTTCTTCTTCTTCTTCTTCTTCTTCTTCTTCTTCTTCTTCTTCTTCTTCTTCTTCTTCTTCTTCTTCTTCTTCTTCTTCTTCTTCTTCTTCTTCTTCTTCTTCTTCTTCTTCTTCTTCTTCTTCTTCTTATTCTCATCCTCTGTGGGAGACGGCTTCGCAACAAGCTCTTTGGACCTTGCAGCTATCTCGAAACTCACACGGGCATCGAGGGCAGCATATTTTATCCGCTCGTACATCAAGGGATAATTCTCCCATCCAGACGACCTTAATGCCACCGTCTCGTCACCCTTCTGAAGATTTGTATCGAGCAGAAAATTTGCTACGTCGAATAGGGATGGTGTCTGTTTATCACAATCTTCTACAGGAATTTTGATTCTGGTTTGTAGGTCAGCGATGCTTTTCAAATCAAGGTTGTACGGCTCCAGCTTCTGTTTGTCCCCTTCGATGGCTGCCCCACAGAAGTATACGTCCTCCCGAGACAAGAAATCGTGAAGCTCACCCGGTATGGAGGGCGAGTGTATGATGTGGTACACCAAAACATCATCTTCGAGGCACAGCTGAAGGATGGCGGCGCGCTGGATCTTCCTAGGGGCACGCTCCGTGTACTCTGCGTCGAGACCGATGACCCTCGTCTCTACCTTTCCGAGGGAGTTGGATACATTGTTGATCCATTGCCGAACAACCCTTGGGTGGACGGTGACGGTGGCAACTATGCGCATCGAGCCTTCGACGAGGACATGTTGGACGCTAAAAACCTGCATCTCGATCTCTTTCCCCATTTGGAACCGCTAGAACGGAGGGCTATGGTTTGGAGAATTAGGATTAGATGGCTAGTCTAACTGAAGTAGTAGATGATTATTTAAAGAGGTTAAAACAATGTGAACGCAGTGGGGTTTGGATGCAAATGAAGATGAAGGGGAGGTGAAGAAGCCGAGGAGAATCGGTTCCCGATGGAGAAGTAAATGGGAGAAGTGGCGTGCAGGCAGTTGATTAGACGGCTAGGTAGACTAAACGAAAAGGCTATGCGGGTAGACTGATGAGTCGTACCTGTTCGTGTACGTGCCCATCCTTCCTGATAGGTGGGACCTATGCAAACAGATAAAAAAATGTGTCGTAGTTTTTTTTGAGCGCGTGAGTGGGAGACACAACATTCTCTGGTTAAGGAATACTCCCTCCGTTTAGGTGAGTATAAGTCACCTTATGAAAATCAGGTTTTCCCAAAACCTTTAGGCGTGGAGCATTAACTTCCTGCTCGATCCCCTCCCAGCCTCGTTAGCCAGCGTTCTCTTCCTCTGCTGCCGCGTTCTACCTTTCCATTTTTCCTCTTCTCAAGTGTGGAACGATCTGCATGCCGTCCTTGATGCACCAGAACGACCACTGCATGCATCGCGGCAGGGCGTTGATTGGGCATGCACGAGAATTTGGTTCTGCTCGCAATATGGATGATACCTGAACGATGAAGTGAACAGGCATGCTAGCACGGGAGACCTATTTCCGCTATACAATACTGGAGTACTCATGTTCCTACTACTACTACTAGTAGTAGTACAACTGTGGTACACTTGATGGTCAAAATACTATTCATCCGGTCCTCACAGTGAAGTGACAACACCCTGCGCCTGACACTAGTCCAGGCAGCGTGTTCGGGTTACCAAAGTCAGCCTCACCCTATGCACTGTGCAGTCTGTCACCGCCGCTGTATAGCACATTGGCGCCTCGCCTCGTCTCCCTCTCCGCTCCCATAGCACCACTCCATCTCCATCTCCTTGTCCGTCTCCGTCTCCGTCTCCATCTCACTGTGCCCCCGTGTACCGTCGCCTCACTCGCCTCCCCCAGTACCACTAGTCCCTCGCTAGCCGCTCCAGCACCGACATCCTTCTCCCCCGTAAATCAATCCCCCTTCCAACCACCACCATGGCTGAACGCGAACCACGCAGCATCCATATGAGCCGCGACTGGAGCAATCTCCCCAGTGACATCCTCGACCTCTGTTGTTCGTGTATGGATATGTTGAGCGCCCTGCGGCTGGCTGAATGCTCGAGGGACACGCACACGGCCATCATCGAAGCGAGGCCTAAGATTTTCAAGACACCCTGCTTGCTGCTATTTGGTCTTGTGAGATTGGCTCACCATGATACGGAGGCGTGCATGATGCCCCTCGACTTCAATCCGATCTCCATTGGCCGAAACTTCTTTGCAGGTATGTAGTGGGTCGCCGTACATCATTTCCCTCGACATCGATCCGATCACCATCGCCCGAAACTTCTTGGCAGGTATGTACTGGGTCGGCATGAACTCCCACTGGATGGCTGCCTTCAGAGAAGACGGTAAAAAGTTGGTGCTCGTGAACTTCCAGACCTCCCATGAGATTATCCTTCCTCCGTTGGATTATATAGAGTAGTACCATCGCGGTCCAAGTCATCTAGATTACTACGTCAGTTGGACGGACCTTGTTTTGCAGAAGATTGTAATCTGCCAAGTGCCCACACGACATGCGAATTACGCAAACTTCAAGCTAATTGCCTTGTTCGACCGCGGACTCGCCTATCTTTACGCCGGTGCCTTCTTTAGCTGGAGACAACTCGGCTCGCAGTGGATCATCGTCAAAGCTGATACACACTTCTGTGATGCTATTGAACACAATGGCATCATCTACGCGATCGACAAAGCAGATGGCACCACGTATTGCTGGGACGGCGCGTGTAAGTTGTTTCCGTCTCATGTTAATGATGACACCATGAGACTGTTTGAACTTTTTGTGATGATTGGCATATCCATGTTTGAGCAGAATTTGAGTAGAACTATGGCAATGTATTAGAGACGCCGTAAATCAGCTATATTTGGAATGAGTTAATTCATGCGATTGTGACCATGTCATTACAGCCAATTTGTACCCTGAATAATCAAACGGTTAGGAATATATGGATATTATCCTTATTTTACAGTAATCTATATACTACTACTAAATATGATTGTGTATCAATGGCCATGTTAGTTTCCTCATTTTCATGATGTAGAAACATGCACCACACTGTTGGTTTCATCTAACCATACATTAGGGAAGTAAATGTGCATATGGAGAACTCTATATTTGGAAGTAGTGAAATCCTGCAATGCTTACCATGTGTACATACCTATATTCGCCCTTCAGCAATCAATGGCTAGAATAATATCCTCATAAAATTTTTGCCCACAGAACACGAGTATATAACAATGCATGGTCTGTTAGTTACCTTGAAGAATTTGTTTGTGAGGACAGAACATGATTACTCCCTCCCTTCCCAAATATTTGTCTTTCTAGAGATTTTAATAAGTGACTACATACGGAGCAAAATGAGTGAATCTACACTCTAAAATATGTCTACATACATCCGTATGTTGTGTCTATTTGAAATGCGTAGAAAGACAAATATTTGGGAACGGAGGGAGTACATAACATGCATGACATGGTAGTTTCCTGTGAAGAATCGATTGCGAGATAACATGAGTATAACCATGCATGGCACTTCTATATTTTCGAACCCAGTATACATTTCCCTGTATTTTCCTCCCAGTTCCAACAGGGACATATCAATGCTGTTTCTTGCATTATCCTACTCATACTCTGAACAATGCTGATCTTACATTAACAATGCCTGTCCTTTTTGATATGATGCAGTGTCCCTACAGTTACTGGCCTTTGTAATCACACCACCTTTGCCAAAAACAGGGAAGCACAACTGGTTCCTCGCTCGATCAGATGACGGCAAAAGACTGATGATCATTCGGACACATGAGCCGGAAAAGTTATATTGCGAAAACCCCACTGTATACAAGCACCGTGTAATACGTGAGTATCCGGACAGTGGCTGTTACGTCTATGAGCAGGATACCAGCTTGTTGGGGCCTTTAGGATTTTTTAGTTGGAGGCGGGTAAATAGCCTTGGTTCACACTCTCTGTTTCTCGGACTCAATTATCCGATTAACCAGGAGATCACCGTTGGCAAGGACCTTGATGGCCGAGAGGCTCTGTTTGATATGGAAAACTATGTCTACACGGCGAGCCCTAGGAGTTCGGGAGCAAACTCCCCTGATTGTCAACGATACAGCCTGCAGCCAAAAGAAGGTGAGAATGACAAAGGCATCCGGATTAACTTTGTTCCTTGGATGTCTCAATTACGACAGGCAGTGATGTGGTTCAAGCCTTCAGGTTGATAGGTAATTGGGCTGTTGCATCGAAAGGGTGGAGTACTGGTGTCTCCAGATCACTGGTCGCTGAAGCGGGGCTGCAAATTATGATGGTGTTGGATCATCTCTTTGAATGATTTTGTTGTCTTTGCTGCTGGTTCTGGATGGGTAGTTCTTTCTTTTGTTATGCATATTCCTTGCCATTTGGTCATCCTCGTCTATGTCACTCTTACTATGTAATAGTTGCTTCTGTTTAGAATGTCATTCTTATCTGGATCACGAGAGTCTGAGCGCTGCAGATGGGTGCGTTTTGGTGGTGTAGCAAGACTTCTTATGAACTATCATGTCTTGCTGTTTATGTCAGTAGTAGTCACTAGTCAGTGTTTGAATGTTGTATATATCGTTGTTTCGAACTGTTTATTGTCTCGAACTACTGGTGGGCTAAATGAGGGCATCACCATTCTCCAGCGTTTAGAGTATATCTCCTTTTTTCAAGTTATATAATTTGAGCTCAGTGTCTTTTCGATGATGTACACTTGTTTGGGCCAGTGAGATGTCGTTGAATATGGGCCGAGTAGTAACGCAATGCCAAACAGGTCAATTATGACTCTCAGGCCGGGCTCTCAAAAAATCCTAAAAAAGGCCGGGCTCTCCAAAAAAGAAAGAATAAGGACTCGTAGGCCGACATGTGGGCGCCACCGGTGTTTTCGTGCGCTTGCGCGCCGAGAGCATATTGGCGCGTGCTCGAAATTCATGCTACCTTTTCATCCCCAGTCTCCCGCCCCTTCCCCACCTCTGGAATCTCTATTCCTACTCCAGTTCCCCCAAATCCCCCTCCTGTACTCCCTGTACTCAAGCGCACTATCATGTCGCCGATCAACGCGGATCACCGAGCCGGAGATCATGAGGTCTGTCCTGCCTTCGGTCGCTGCGTGCTGTCGCTCAACAGTGGCATGGCGGCGCTTGACGACCATTTTGCCGGCAAAGTGCTGATGGTAACCATCAACGGCGACCGGCCTCCCATCTCGCCGGACGACCTTGTCAAAGCTCTTGGCATTGCGCACGGCATCCAAATAAGTGACTTGCTCATCGAAGTCTGTCCGCCACCGGCTGATTTCTTCGCCAGGTTCCGGACAACTTTCGACTGCAGTCGTGTGTTCGAATCTTCCCGGCGTTTGTTTTGCGATGGCGCGCTGGTGAGCTTTGATCGGTGGCACCCAGGATGGGGCTCGGTGCCCTCTGAGCTTGAGTTTTTAACAAAGCTTACCTTCCACGACATGCCTCGACGTGCTTGGAACAACGAGTCCATGAACGAGCTTATCAACGACCTTGGAGGTGAGCTCGTAAGTATGTTTGTTCCTCCAGACAGCTGGGCTCTGACGGTTATGGCATGGATGAAGAAGTCGTCCACCATACCGAAGGTGATTGGTGTTGAGATACCGGTGCAGGAACCGGGGTTGTAATATTCGTCGCCACCAAGGCCGCCACGGACCACGTTAGGGATGTACCTGTATCGAGTGTTCGTGCATGTCGAAGAAGTGGTCAATCCATCAATCGAAGTCCTGCCGCCGCCGCTGGTGCCAGGGTCCGTCGATGACGTCCATTACAGGAGTCAACGTCAGACTTTCCCCGTGTTGCTCGGAACGATGGATGGCACAGGGCCTACTCCATCGCGCGGCGGAGGCCACTGCTTCTTTGGGAGAAGAGGCAGGGCTGGCTGCCTGGATGTGCTCTAATTTGAGGTAACAACTGAATCTTGTCAGATACTAGTTAAATCCGAGCTATAGGTGTGAAGCACTGATATGCCAGTACATTTGATTGTGACCTGTTCTAATTTTGTACCTGAACTTTTTTTAGAAAGGGCTGTACGTCAACTTAATGTGGTAGCAGAACTTATTGTGTTGTCTGTCTGTTTTCTTTGCACAACATTCAAGATATTTCCCCGTCATTGATAAAGACGATGAACCGTTATGTACGACTTCGTTGGTTTCAACATAGCCCTTCCCGTAGCGATCCACTGCTTCCATCCTGATTGTGCCGCCTGCGTGAAATTTTTGTATGCAAGTTCAGTGTGCTATGATGTTCTATATGATTGTGTCAACTATATAAGTTTTTACTGAGCATCAGCAATGCATATGGCTGAAAGATGTATTTACGAGCATCGACCGATGGGTCTCTCTCTCTCTCTCACACACACACATGCACACACATGCGCACACACACAAGTGAGACCCGTTGAATTATTTATTTGCTCGTGACAGCTTTTAATTAGGTTCCACTGTAATCTAACTTTTTTCTTAAGTTATTAATTGAGCTCAGTGACTTCAAAAAGTTGTACAGAAGCCTTGTTTGGGCCTTTCCGGCGTCGCTGAATGTGGGCTGAGTAACCATGTTAGGTTGTACTGTACTACACAGGCCTTTTTTTCAACATCAGCAATGCAACTGGGCCGACAGTTGTACACAATATCCGGGTCAACTTGTTATTCTCCGCCCCGCTGGGCTGCAAACTTTCCTAGGAGGTATGCATTAGGCATAACAAGAAAATGGACTTTAAGAAATAATAAATGGGATGTAATTATAATAACTGGACAGTTACTATGCACCAAACACGTAATTAGTTTGAAAAATATATTATTTTTGGAATTTGAAAATTTTAATTTCATTACTTGTTGCGCGCGCAATATTTCGTTGGATTTTAACGTAATACAACTTTATTTTGAAATTATATTTAACCTGACTAGAAATTTCGGATAAAAATATTTCGGATCCCATCAAAATGTGGGAATTTTTTTTGAATTCTGTTTTGAGCGGTTGTTTGAAATTATTAATCGTTGTCCTAGCTAGAAGTTGGGCTGTACTTTTAACAAACTGTAAATGGGCTGTAGTAAATTCCATTAGAATTAAAAAATGGGCTGTACATTCTTACAAATCGCAAATGGGCTATATGTTCTCTGCCAAATCCGAGCTGTGGGCCTACTAAGTTGACGCGTACCAAGGGCTTTGTCAACTTAGTCAATATAAACGATTCTAGCTGCAGTGATCGTACGATGTCCATCCAACGGCCGTAGTGCTTCTTCAACCTCTGGTCTTCTTGCTCCAGCCGCCCAAAGCAGCGCCGGTCGTGTCGCGTGCTCCTGCCTCCCGTGGCCGGCTGTGATGCCGCGGAGGCCTCACCGCCCCGTACTACTCCCACCGCTGGCCAGGCCATCCCTCTACTCACCCACACCCCCTGTTATTCTGCGGCGACGGCAGCCTCACACCGCAGCCGAACCAGTGAACCCTCGTACTCCTCTCCGCGCGGGCTTCCACTGCTGCGTCTTCCCCGGCTCCGCGTCGTCCCCTTCCTAGGCCTCGCCGTCGTCCAGACCACCGCCCTGGTGCTCTCGGCGCGGCGTGGTCAACGTGGTCAACGACCGACTTCCATCGGAAGAGTACTGTACGTGGAGAGGCTGACAGCTGGGTCCAGGCGGCCGCAAGGAAGTGCCTCCTTATTACACGCAAAATAATTATTCCTCCACCTGATAGCAGGGACCCACCGGACGGGCCACCTTATTTCGTGAAAAAAACGTTTCCCCCTGACTGCTGGGACCCACCGGATTGGCCAGCGTATTTCGCGAAAAAAACGTTCCCCCCGCTGTCAGCTCGGACCCACCGGAAGTGCCTCCTTATTACGCACAAAAAAATGAATACTCCCCCTGCTAGCTGGGACCCACCATGGTGGGAGGCTAACTTGTGGGCCTACTAAGTTGACTGGGACGGGGGCCTTTGTCAACTTTAGTCAACATGAATGATTCTAGCTCCAGTGACCGTACGATGTCCATCCAACGGCCGTAGTGTTTCTTCAACCTCTGGTCTTCTTGCTCCAGCCGCCCAAAGCAGCGCCGGTCGTGCCGCATGCTCCTGCCTCCCGTGGCCGGCTGTGCTGCCGCGGAGGCCTCACCGCCCCCTACTATTCCCACCGCTGGCCAGGCCCTGCGGCGACGGCAGCCTCACACCGCAGCCGAACCAGTGAACCCTCGTACTCCTCTCCGCGCGGGCTTCCACTGCCGCGTCTTCCCCGGCTCCCCGTCGTCCCCTTCCTAGGCCTCGCTGTCGTCCACCGCCCTGGTGCTCTCGGCGCGGCGTGGTCAACGTGGTCAAGGAACGACTTCCATCGGACGTGGACTGTACGTGGAGAGGCTGACAGCTGGGTCCACGGCCGCAGCAAGGAAGTGCCTCCTTATTACGCGGAAAATAATGATTCCTCCACCTGAGAGCTGGGACCCACCGGATGGGCCACTGTATTTCGCAAAAAAAATATTTCCCCCTGACTGTTGGGACCCACCAGCTACATCTTCGCACGCAAGGAAGTGCGTCCGGGCAAAAAAAAACGATTCGCCCCCCTGACTGCTGGGACCCACCAGCTACATCTTCGCAGGCAAGGAAGTGCCTGACAGTCGGGACCCACCTGGTCGAAGCGTACGTAGCGTTGTCATTCTGGTCGCGAACGTGTACGTACATATATACTGGTGGATGTAGAGGCGCGAACGTGTCATAGTAGAGGCGCGCACGTAGCATGTACACGTACGTACAGCGGCCAGGGTGCAAGAAAGAAAATACGTCCACGTATGTGTACATACGGGCGGGGTCTCGAACGCCTACTCGCGCATACGTACGGCCAGGGTTCATGTACATGGCTGGGTCGGAACGGAGAAACAGCATCGTCGTCGTGTTCATGGGGAGGCAACGGAATGCGTCGTGTTCATGGGGAGGCAACGGAATGCATCGTGTTCATCGGGAGGCAACGGAACGCGTGGGAGCCAACCGGCTGGGTCGGAACGGAATGCGTGGTCGTGTTCATCGGGAGGGCTTGGACCGAACAGGCGATGGAAACGAGGCCTGGCGTACCGCACAACGGAGGAAATGGACCTCCTACGTTCGGAACGGGGTCTTGTTGATCGGGAGGGGTCTGGCGTACCGCAAAACGGAGGAAACGGACCTCCTACGGTCGAAACGGGGGTCCCTGTTGATCGGGAGGGGGTGGCGTACCGCAAAACGGACGAAACGGACCTCCTACGGTCGAAACGGGGGTCCTGTTGATCGGAGGGTGTGGCGTATCGCAAAACGGACGAAACGGACCTCCTACGGTCGAGACGGGGGTCCTGTTGATCGGGAGGGGTGTGGCGTACCGCAAAACGGACGAAACGGACCTCCTACGGTCGAAACGGGGGTCCTGTTCATCGGGAGGGGTGTGGCGTACCGCATAACGGGACTACACGGGATACTGTTCATCTCCACCGTCGACCTCCTCCAGCCTCCACGGGCTACCGTCGACCTCCTCCAGCCTCCACGGGCTCCTGTTCATCCAGCCTCCACCGCGCGCTACTCCATCGGCTACTGTTCAACCACCCCTCCACGGGCACCCCTCCACCGTCTACTATTCATCCAGCCCTCCACACCACGGGGTACTGTTCAACACCCCCTCCACGGGCCACCCCTCCACCGTCTACTGTTCATCCAGCCCTCCACCACACCACGGGGTCCTGTTCATCCAGAGGCAACGCCACCGCTCACTGTTCATCCACCCCCCCGCAATGCTCACTGTTCATCCAATCGATCGGCTTCAGTTAGCAGCAGTAGCGAAGGAATCACTTGATCGGGTTCAGTTAACTGCCATCGATCGATCGCTCGGGTTCAGTAACGCGTAGCCTGCAGTGCAATCGCTCGGGTTCAGTTAGAGCCCAACGCCTCGCTCGGGTTCAGTTAGAGCCAACGCCTCGCACACACGCGCGTACGTGTACGAGAGAAACGCTCATCACTCGGCCCCCGACCTCCCACCGTAACCGGGAACTCCCCGAAATTTTCCTCCCCCTCGCTTCTACCACGGTTTTTTCCGTTATGGACGGCCCAAAGAATGTCATGCAGCTGCGTCTCCGGCCCGCCCAGGACGAAAAGCCCATTTTCTGTCATGATTTTTTGTCATAGAAGTAGGAGCCCACCACATATATGATGATACCGGGTTTTGTCAGAATTATCGTCATAGAAGTGTCATATGTATGACAGAATTTTTTTTCGTTCAGCCCAAAATGTCACGGATGTGTCTTTTTTTTGTAGTGTTATCACGCTCTTTCTCCGTCTCCGCCTCTCCGATCTCAAGCTCCAGCGCCCAAGTTCTCATCTCCTTTCCACTCAAGCAACCATGTCCGGATCTGGTGGTCAGGGCAAGTGGATGGTCTCCTCCGTCAAGGAGGAGGACATTACCGAGCTCCGAGCGGCCGGATATTTGGCGAAGGGAATCGCCCACCGCTTGCCGGCCAAGGGACAAATCGTCCCTACGCCGGAGCCCACTGAGAGGGTAGTATTCATCCCCCATTTCTTCCGCGGGCTAGGGTTTCCACTCCACCCCTTTGTCCGTAGGCTGATGTATTATTACGGGATAGATTTCCATGATCTGTCCCCGAATTCCTTCCTCAACATCTTGGCGTTTATCGTCGTGTGTGAGGCCTTCCTCCGCATCCAGCCCCACTTCGGGCTGTGGCTCAAAGTCTTCAACGTGAAGCCGAAGGTGGTGGATGGCCAACACGCGGAGTGCGGAGGAGCCATGGTGAGCAAGCTCTCCAACGTCTCCTGGCCCAAAGGCACCTTTGTGGAGACAGTAAAGGAATGGCAGAAGCAGTGGTTCTACATCACATAACCTCGCGGCACCACCCGGGCCGCAGCCGCCGAATTCCGCTCCGGTGCTCCCATGCGACTCACCTCCTGGGTCGAGAAGAGTCCAGACTGGTGTTCACCTGACGAGCTGATAGCGCTGCAGATGCTCGTTCAAAGCATGGTGACCAAGAACGTCAAGCTTGTTGACGTCATCCAGGTGATGCTAGTCCGCCGGATTCTTCCGTGCCAGCGCCGAAGCCGCCCTTTGTGGGAGTTCAATTCGAAGAAGCACCAGACCTTGAAAAGGCTCTTCGAGACTTCTCATGAAGGGGCTGGAAGTTGCTCTTTAAGGGCAACGAGAAGCCACCGGCCACGGACTCAGACCGTGGTCACGATTGTAAACACCCTGCCAGCAAGGTATGTTTTTTATTATTGCTCTTTCAGGACTGGATGATATCTAAGCTTTTATTATTGCTCTTTCAGGACTGGATGGAGAGGGCGAGGCGGATCCAGTGTCCGGCTCCGCTGCCCGAAGAACCTGTCATCCCACGCCTGGCGAAGATGCTGGTGCCGGCGCCATATAAGGAGCCGGAGAAGAAGGCCAAGAAGAAGACCAAGGGGGCCAAGAGTGGCCTCCGCCGTAAGGGCACTTCAGACGTGGCGTCCGAAGACGACGAAACTCACTCCTCTGTCCCTGAGGACAATGACGAGGAAGCGGAGGAGGAGGAAGAAAACAATCCTCCCCCTGAGGAGAGGAAGAAGAAGAGGGCGGCTCCGGCGCATCTGGAGGCGGAGACGCCCAAGAAGGGGAAGGGCGTTCCAGCGGTCAACACCATGTGGGACGTTGACAGCAGTCCGGAACGACGCCCCCGCACTAAGCCCCAGGCCACCTCGTAAGTGACAGGGCTCGCTCGTGCGCATATCCAGCCCTTTCTCTCCATTATCTTGATGTAGTTAACTATACTATTGCAGTCCGGCCCGCGACCTAATCCAGCGATCCTCGTCTGGAGGTTCGTTGGCTCCATCGAAGATGGCGAGCCAGTCGCCACCGCCTGCTTACTCCCCCGAGGCCAGGGATGACACCGAAGTGCTGTCCCGGAGGACTGCTCCGAAGGGAGGAGCCCAGGACGTGGTCCGAGAGGCACCACAAGGCGAGACCTCCACTGCCGGACACATGGAGGAGACGATCCCCATGGAGACTGGCGAAGAGGGCCGCATCCAGTTTGGCCCTCAGCCGAACACAATTCCGGAGACCCATATGGCTCCGGGCGAACATCCCCCTTTGATGGAGGGGGGGTGCGCCGCTTCCGCCGGTGGTCCCTGTCCATCCAGGGGCGCCGGATAACCTGATGGAGGCGCTACGAGGCGCCTCCGTTATGGACGAGCACCGTGTCCTTATGGGCGCGGTGATCGAGAAGGTTCAGTCTGCAAAGGGTGGACTGATCGAAGCCTGCAGCAACCTATTGACAGGTTTCGAGGTAAGTGACATAGAAAGAGAAAAACCCCATGTAGTCAGTAGCCCCTGAGACACTGTCCGGTGTTCGGCGAGAAGAACTGGACAGAGGATCTATTGTAGGACACTAACATAGCATGTATGCATAAGCAGGCGTCTCTGTTGGCCGCAACCTCGCATGCTGCCGAAGTCTCTGAATTGAAGCGGAGGCTGGTGCGGACCGAGAACGAGATCGGCGAGGTTACAATTCAGCTTCAAGAGAAGCAAGGTGAGTATCGTCTTGCTGTGTGTTCGGAAAGCATAGGCTCCGTGTATTGACTGTAATGTCGTAATATGTGCAGGAGCCGCGACCGAGGTTGAGGCCTTGAGGAAGGCCTTGGGCGAGGCCGAGGAGAAAGTTGTCCAGCAGCAGGCCGCTTGTAAGAAGCTCAAGGCCCGGGTCGAAGAAGTCCAGCAGGAGCTCCAAGATGCGGTGAAAAAATGTGAGACCTTGGAGAATGATGCGTCGGCTAAAGAGGCCGAACTCACCAAGGCTCGTCAAAGCACGGAGACCGCATGGAATGAGGCCCAGGCCGCCCTCCAGGAGATCAAGGAGGCCAAGAAGATCACGGCGGGTAAGGCATTTAACATGCAAAGCAAGTATGCGGAGAAGCAATACCTTTTACTAACCCGGGTTCGGAGTTCCCCAGGGGCTTTTGCGGATCTACCACGCAGCGTACCAGACGCTGCAGAGTTCTACCGAGTCGAAGGAGGAGGTTCTACGGAGAAGCTATTCTGGTCGCAGTACGCAGTGCCAGAGCATCCCGTGTCCTTCACCGATCAGCTGAAGCAGCTGGTGGAGCTGCACAGGGTGGCCGAACTAGCCATGAAGGATTTGACAATCCGGCTATGGCCAGCCGAAGCTATGCCCGATAGCTACTTCGGACTCGTGAGGCTGCTGGTGAACGCCTGTCCTTGGCTGGATGTCATCAAGCGCTCCGCCTGTATTGAAGGTGCCCGTCTGGCTGATGTCTACTACACAACCTTCTTCTTGTAGACGTTGTTGGGCCTCCAAGTGCAGAGGTTTGTAGGACAGTAGCAAATTTCCCTCAAGTGGATGACCTAAGGTTTATCAATCCGTGGGAGGTGTAGGATGAAGATGGTCTCTTGATGTCTACTACGCAACCTTCTTCTTGTAGACGTTGTAGGGCCTCCAAGTGCAGAGGTTTGTAGGACAGTAGCAAATTTCCCTCAAGTGGATGACCTAAGGTTTATCAATCCGTGGGAGGCGTAGGATGAAGATGGTCGCTCTCACGCAACCTTGCAACCAAATAACAAAGAGTCTCTTGTGTCCCCAACACACCCAATACAATGGTAAATTGTATAGGTGACTAGTTCGACGAAGAGATGGTGATACAAGTGCAATATGGATGATAGATATGAGTATTTGTAATCTGAAAATATAAAAACAGCAAGGTAGCAAGCGATAAAAGTGAGCGTAAACGGTATTGCAATGCGTTGAAACAAGGCCTAGGGTTCATACTTTCACTAGTGCAAGTTCTCTCAACAATAATAACATAATTGTATCATATAACTATCCCTCAACATGCAACAAAGAGTCACTCCAAAGTCACTAATAAGGGAGAACAAACGAAGAGATTATTGTAGGGTATGAAACCACCTCAAATTTATTCTTTCTAATCGATCTATTCAAGAGTCCGTAGTAAAATAACACGAAGCTATTCTTTCCGTTCGATCTATCATAGAGTTCGTACTAGAATAACACCTTAAGACACAAATCAACCAAAACCCTAATGTCACCTAGATACTCCAATGTCACCTCAAATATCCGTGGGTATGATTATACGATATGCATCACACAATCTCAGATTCATCTATTCAAACCAACACAAAGTACTTCAAAGAGTGCCCCAACGTTTCTACCGGAGAGTCAAGATGAAAACGTGTGCCAACCCCTATGCATAAGTTCACGAGGTCACGGAACCCGCAAGTTGATCACCAAAACATACATCAAGTAGATCACGTGATATCCCATTGTGACCACAGATAAGCACATGCAAGACATACATCAAGTGTTCTCAAATCCTTAAAGACTCAATCCGATAAGATAACTTCAAAGGGAAAACTCAATCCATTACAAGAGAGTAGAGGGGGAGAAACATCATAAGATCCAACTATAATAGCAAAGCTCACGATACATCAAGATCGTACCACCTCAAGAACACGAGAGAGAGAGAGAGATCAAACACATAGCTACTGGTACATACCCTCAGCCCCGAGGGTGAACTACTCCCTCCTCGTCATGGAGATCGTCGGGATGATGAAGATGGCCAGCGGTGAGGGATCCCCCTCCGGGAGGGTGCCGGAACAGGGTCCCGATTGGTTTTTGGTGGCTACAAAGGTTTGCGGCAGCGGAACTCCCGATCTATTCTGTTTTCTGGAGGTTTCAGTATTTATAGGATTTTTTGGCGTAGGTCTCATGTCAAGGAGGTTCCCGAGTCTTCCACGAGGCAGGGGCCCACGCCCAAGGGGGGTGGGCGCGCCCCCACCCTCGTGGGCAGCCTGGGACTCTTCTGGCCCAACTCTTTTGCTCCGGGGTCTTCTTTTGGTCCATAAAAAATCATCAAAAATTGGCATGTCAATTGGACTCCGTTTGGTATTCCTTTTCTGTAAAACTCAAAAACAAGGAAAAAACAGAAACTGGCATTGGGCTCTAGGTCAATAGGTTAGTCCCAAAAATCAGATAAAATAGCATATAAATGCATATAAAACATCCTAGAAGGATAATATAATAGCATGCATACTTCATAAATGATAGATACGTTGGAGACGTATCAGCATCCCCAAGCTGAATTCCTGCTCGTCCTCGAGTAGGTAAATGATAAAAGAGATAATTTATGAAGCGTGAATGCTAGCAGGTGCACACGCTTGATCAATGATAATTTCAATCACCTTTTCTAGCATCATTATATATCATAACAGTAGCTCATATCATAAAGCTTCTCATGATCAAGTATCAAGCTATTCACATGTTAAAGTATAGATCATAAACTTTCTTGAAAACTAACAAACCGTGTTATTAGTCATCAAACAATTACAATTCATCTTATTTTCAGGAAGGGTCTATGTCAGAGCTTTGATTCAGCAAACTTCACATACTCAACTATCATTTAGTCTTTCACAATTGCCAACACTCACGTGATATTTATGGGTTCAAAGTTTTAATCAGACACAGAGAAAGATAGGTGCTTATAGATTCGCCTCCCAACCTTTTGCCTCAAAGGTAATGTCAACAATAATAGTTCATGATGCCTTACATCCAATTGGATATATATATCAGGATCTTTCCAACACAATGTGCTTGCCAAAGGATAAAATGTAAAAAGGAAAGGTGAAGATCACCAAGACTCTTGCATAAGGAATAAACATCCAAGATGGATAATATAATAGCATGAATAATTCATAAATTATAGATACGCTGGGGACATATCAGCATCCCCAAGCTTAATTCCTGCTCGTCCTCGAGTAGGTAAATGATAAAAGAAAGAATTTATGAAGTGTGAATGCTAGCAGGTGCACAAGTTTGATCAATGATAATTTCAATCACCTTTTCTAGCATCATTATATATCATAATAGTAGCTCATCTCATAAAGCTTCTCATGATCAAGTAACAAGCTATTCACATGTTAAAGTATAGATCATAAACTTTCTTGAAAACTAACAAACCGTGTTATTAGTCATCAAACAATTACAATTCATCTTATTTTCAGGAAGAGTCTATGTCAGAGCTTTGATTTAGCAAAATCCACATACTCAACTATCATTTAGTCTTTCACAATTGCTAACACTCACGCCATATTTATGGGTTCAAAGTTTTAATCAGACACAGAGAAAGATAGGGGCTTATAAATTCGCCTCCCAACCTTTTACCTCAAGGGTAATGTCAACAATAATAGCTCATGATGCCTTACATCCAATTGGATATATATATCAGAATCTTTCCAACACGAGGTGCTTGCCAAAGGATAAAATGAAAAAGGAAAGGTGAAGATCACCATGACTCTTGCATAAAAGTAAAAGATAGGCCCTTCGCAGAGGGAAGCAGAGGTTGCCATGCGCTTTTATAGTTGGATGCACAAAATCTTAATGCGAGGGAACATCACTTTATATTGCCACTTGTGATAGGGACCTTTATTATGCAGTCCGTCGCTTTTATTTCTTCCATATCACAAGATCGTATAAAGCTTATTTTCTCCACACTAAAAGATCATACATATTTTGAGAGCAATTTTTATTGCATCCACCGATGACAACTTACTTGAAGGATCTTACTCAATCCATAGGTAGGTATGGTGGACTCTCATGGCAATACTGGTTTAAGGGATGTTTGGAAGCACAAGTAGTATCTCTACTTGGTGCAAGTAATTTGGCTAGCATGAGGGGGAAAGGCAAGCTCAACGTGTTGGGCGATCCATGACAATATACTTTATTTCGGGTATAAGAAAACATAACCCATTACGTTGTCTTCCTTGTCCAACATCAACCTTTTAGCATGTCATATTTTAATGAGTGCTCACAATTACAAAATATGTCCAAGATAGTATATTTATATGTGAAATCTCTCTTCCTTCAATATTCTTTCATGAATTTTTCAAGTGACCAATACAATGTTTTTTAACCTTCAATAAATTTCTACCTCTACTTCTTATATGCGAAGTCATTACTCCCCATGAGATAAGCATATGAAACATATATAATTTCAGATTTATGATATTCAATTCGTTCAACCATTTACTCATAGGATATAAGTGAAGCACATGAGTAAATGACAAACTACTCCAAAAAGATATAAGTGAAGATCAATGAGTAGTTAAATAATTGTGTAGCTATGTGAAGAATTTCTCTCATTTAAGAATTTCAGATCTTGGGACATTATTCAAACAGCGAGCAAAACAAAATAAAACGACATTTCAAGGATAGCACTCATCATGTGAAGAAGCAAAAAACTTAGGCTCAACCGATACTAACCGATAATTGTTGAAGAAGAAAGGTGGGATGCCTACCGGGGCATCCCCAAGCTTAGATGCTTGAGACTTCTTGAAATATTATCTTCGGGTGCCTTGGGCATCCCCAAGCTTGAAATTTTGCGTCTCCTTAATTCCTTTTATATCACGGTTTCCTAAATCTTGAAAGCTTCATCCACACCATACTCAACAAGAACTCGTGAGATAAGCTAGTATAAACCAATGCAAAAAACCTTATCATTCTCTACTGTAGCAAATCACAAAAATTAGTATTCAACATTGCATACTAAATGCCTCTGCATATCTAAAACTCCTATCCTCAAATAGAATCATTAAACAAGCAAACATACGCAAACAATGCAAACATAACAGCAATCTGCCAAAACAGTATAGTCTGTAAGGAATGCAAGATTCATCATACTTCCCTAGCTCCAAAAATTATGAAATAAAATTCCAACTGTAGTAAATTTATCAGAGATTATTATGCAAAAGGTTTCAACATTTTATCACATTCGGACTTTTCTACAGAATTTTTGCAACAGCGGTTAACTTTCTGTTTTGAAACAACAACATGTATACTTGCAAAATAAGCATAATAAAAGCTATCCTTGAAATTTTTATTGAAACTAGAGATGCAAAACATTATTATAAACAACATCAACCAAATACTAACAAAATGAAATGACGCTCCAAGCAAAACACATATCATGTGGTGAATAAAAATATAGCTCCAAGTAAAGTTACCAATGAACGAAGACGAAAGAGGGGATGCCATCCGGGGCATCCCCAAGCTTAGGCTCTTGGTTCTCCTTGAATATTACCTTGGGGTGCCTTGGGCATCCCCAAGCTTAGGCTCTTGCCACTCCTTATTCCATAGTCCATCGAATCTTTACCCAAAACTTGAAAACTTCACAACACGAAACTTAACAGAAAATCTCGTGAGTTCCGTTAGCGAAAGAAAACAAAACACCACTTCAAGGTACTGTAATGAACTCATTATTTATTTGTATTGGTGTTAAAGTTACTGTATTAAAACTTCTCTATGGTTTCTAAACTATTTTACTAGCCATAGATTCATCAAAATAAGCGAACAACACACGAAAAACAGAATCTGTCAAAACAGAACAGTCTGTAGTAATCTGTAACAAACGTATACTTCTGGAACTCCAAAAATTCTAAAGTAAATTGGTGGACCTGAGGAATTTGTCTAGTAATCATGTGCAAAAATAATCAACTAAATAGCACTCTCCAGTAAAAAGTTTTAGCTAATCTCGTGAGCGCTAAAGTTTCTGTTTTTTACAGCATGATCATAAAGACTTCACTCAAGTCTTCCCAAAGGTTCTACTTGGCACAAACACTAATTAAAACACAAAACCACATCTAAACAGAAGCTAGATGGATTATTTATTCCTAAACAGAACCAAAAAGCAATAAACTAAAATAAAATTGGGTTGCCTCCCAACAAGCGCTAACGTTTAACGCCCCTAGCTAGGCATGATGATTTCAATGATGCTCACATAAAAGATAAGAATTAAAACATAAAGAGAGCATCATGAAGAATATGACTAGCAAATTTAAGTCTAACCCACTTCCTATGCATAGGGATTTTGTGAGCAAACAACTTATGGGAAAAATAATCAACTAGCATAGGAACGCAAAACAAGCATAACTTCAATACTTTAAGCACATAGAGAGGAAACTTGATATTATTGCAATTCCTACAAGTATATATTCCTCCCTCATAATAATTTTCAGTAGCATCATGAATGAATTCAAGAATATAACCATCACATAAAGCATTCTTTTCATGATCTACAAGCATAGAAATTTTACTACTCTCCACATAAGCAAATTTATTCTCATCAATAGTAGCGGGAGCAAACTCAACAAAATAATTATCATGTGAGGCATAATCCAATTGAAAACTAAAATCATGATGACAAGTTTCATGGTTATCATTATTATTAATTGCATACAAGTCATCACAATAATTATCATAGATAGCAACTTTGTTCTCATAATCAATTGGAACCTCTTCCTAAATAGTGGATTCATCACTAAATAAAGTCATGACCTCTCCAAATCCACTTTCATAATTATCACAATAATATTCAACATCCTCCAAAATAGTGGGATCATTACTTCCTAAAGTTGACACTCTTCCAAACCCACTTTCATCAATATAATCATCATAAATAGGAGGCATGCTTTCATCATAATAAATATTCTCATCAAAACTTGGGGGACTAAACATATCATCTTCATCAAACATAGCATCCCCAAGCTTGTGGCTTTGCATATCATTAGCATCGTGGATATTCATAGAATTCATACTAACAACATTGCAATCATGCTCATCATTCAAATATTTAGTGACAAACATTCTATAGATTTATTCTTCTATCACTTGAGCACAATTTTCCTTTCCATCATACTCACGAAAGATATTAAAAAGATGAAGCGTATGAGGCAAAATCAATTCCATTTTTTTGTAATTTTTTTTATAAACTAAACTAGTGATAAAACAAGAAACTAAAAGATTCGATTGCAAGATCTAAAGATATACCTTCAAGCACTCACCTCCCTGGCAACGGCGCCAGAAAAGAGCTTGATGTCTACTACACAACCTTCTTCTTGTAGACGTTGTTGGGCCTCCAAGTGCAGAGGTTTGTAGGACAGTAGCAAATTTCCCTCAAGTGGATGACCTAAGGTTTATCAATGCGTGGGAGGTGTAGGATGAAGATGGTCTCTCTCAAGAAACCCTGCAACCAAATAACAAAGAGTCTCTTGTGTCCCCAACACACCCAATACAATGGTAAATTGTATAGGTGCACTAGTTCGGCGAAGAGATGGTGATACAAGTGCAATATGGATGGTAGATATAGGTTTTTGTAATCTGAAAATATAAAAACAGCAAGCTAACAAGTGGTAAAAGTGAGCGTAAACGGTATTGCAATGATACGAAACAAGGCCTAGGGTTCATACTTTCACTAGTGCAAGTTCTCTCAACAATAATAACATAATTAGATCAAATAACTATCCCTCAACATGCAACAAAGAGTCACTCCAAAGTCACCAATAGCGGAGAACAAACGAAGAGATTATTGTAGGGTACGAAACCACCTCAAAGTTATCCTTTCTGATTGATCTATTCAAGAGTCCGTAGTAAAATAACACGAAGCTATTCTTTCCGTTCGATCTATCCTAGGGTTCGTACTAGAATAACACCGTAAGACACAAATCAACCAAAACCCTAATGTCACCTAGATACTCCAATGTCACCTCAAGTATCCGTGGGTATGATTATACGATATGCATCACACAATCTCAGATTCATCTATTCAACCAACACAAAGAACTTCAAAGAGTGCCCCAAAGTTTCTACCGGAGAGTCAAGACGAAAACGTGTCCCAACCCCTATGCATAAGTTCACAAGGCACTGAACCCGCAAGTTGATCACCAAAACATACATCAAGTAGATCACGTGAATATCCCATTGTCACCATAGATAAGCACATGCAAGACATACATCAAGTGTTCTCAAATCCTTAAAGACTCAATCCGATAAGATAACTTCAAAGGGAAAACTCAATCCATTAAAAGAAAGTAGAGGGGGAGAGACATCATAAGATCAAACTATAATAGCAAAGCTCGCGATACATCAAGATCGTGCCGAATCAAGAACACGAGAGAGAGAGAGATCAAACACACATCTACTGGTACATACCCTCAGCCCCGAGGGTGAACTACTCCCTCCTCGTCATGGAGAGCGCCAGGATGATGAAGATGGCCACCAGTGAGGGATCCCCCTCCGGCAGGGTGCCGGAACAGGGTCCCGATTGGTTTTTGGTGGCTACAGAGGCTTGCGGCGGCAGAACTCCCGATCTATTCTGTTCTATGATGGTTTTAGGGTATATGGAGATATATAGGTGAAAGAAGTCGGTCAGGGGAGCCACGAGGGGCCCACGAGGGTGGAGGGCGCGCCCAGGAGGGTGGGCGCGCCCCCCTGCCTCGTGCCTTCCTTGTTGCTTCCCTTACGTACACTCCGAGTCTTCTGGATTGCTTCCGTTCCAAAAATAACTCTCCCGAAGGTTTCATTCCGTTTGGACTCCGTTTGATATTCCTTTTCTGCGAAACACTGAAACAAGGAAAAAAACAGAAACTGGCACTGGGCTCTGGGTTAATAGGTTAGTCCCAAAAATAATATAAAAGTGTATAGTAAAGCCCATTAAACATCCAAAGATGGATAATATAATAGCATGAATACTTCATAAATTATAGATACGTTGGAGACGTATCAATGGCCTTCGCTCGCTGCAAGATGTGGTGGGCGAAGATGAACGCTGTTGAAGTTGCCAGTGGGCCGCCGGAGGGCAAGGAGCACCACACACCCGAGCGATATTTCACGGATGTCGTAGAGGGGTCTCGACTTGTGGCGGCGCAATGTTCGCAGGACATTGTATTTGAATAAATGTATTCATGTTGCCCTTGCCTTGTATTATGGGAACAAAGCCGGTTTTTGTAAAATAATTTTATTATGCTTTGAATTGTTTCCTCCTGTTCAGCCGTGTTATTTGTAATGTGAGGGTTGGCCAGTCGTCGGCTTCTGCCCTCGCGTAGGTAGTACGGAGGTGTTCTGGATGGATTCTAAACAATCTTGATCCAATTATATGGTCCTTTGGAGGAGTTGTTTAGCGCAACGAACAAGGCAATCAGACTGTACGGCTTAAAAGCCCTCACATAGCCATAGGAGTTTTATAATTAAGCAAGTGCGCAACCCCTGGTCCAAGCCAGGGTGCTATCAGCATCTGATCGGGAAGTGCCGATCCTTCGCATGACGCGGAAAAAATCTCCAATGATTTTGTAACCCTCGAACAGCTGACCGGCTCTCGCCGTATCATGACAGTCAGTTTTCGGCTTTCTCTCGTGAGGTGCTCATCCGGTCAAGGCCAGGGCACAATCGTAGTAGTTCTCCCTTTACTACCCTAGCCGATGGAGCGGAATGTAGGGTAGCAAGCACAGGAGCCGGGCAACCCAACTATTGACCAAAGACATGATTCGGAGCCCATGCATATAATGCTAAATTCAGGGTGCCGAACTTATGTATAAGAAGTGTTCGGACTTTGCTGCCGTATTGTGGGGCGATAAGTAGCCCCTGGCGAATATGAAACATACAGAAGAGTATCGATGCAGCAAATAAGCAGATCGAAATAAAACGAAGTAAGAAGCGAAAACCACAGAAGCTGGGCCACGAACCATTTTTATTATAACTGGATGGATACGTCAAGGCGTATCTTGTACAGATTGTGCGAGAAGTATCCGGGCTATTTAACATGCCGGAATCAGTAGGGCGCAGCGTGCGGGTCCTGAGAAATAAGTATGAATACCATCAAGAAGAACGTATAAAGGTTACCCTACACACCTGTGCTGCTTGCCTCCGTTGTATGCCAATCCTTCTAAAGGACTTGCGATCAGGCCCGCGAAAAAAAGGAACCTGAAACAAAAAAGTTAAAGTATGTGTGTCCTGGATCGGTCTGTCCAAATTGTAGCCCCCGGGTTATCTTGTGCCTCCGTCGATGTCCATGAATTTTGAGTGCGTAATTGTGTACGCGTGGTACGAACGCCACTACCTCATTGGGACAGGGACGGAGGCCGAATTGCTAGTCCAGCTCTTGACGAGCCGCGCCGTCCTGTTGCAGTGAAGTCCGGAACCTCTTAATGATGTTCGAGGGCTTGACAGCCGTACTATGGTGCTGCTTGAGAAGGCCGCTCTATACTTCCGCTGCTAGGGCGGCGGTGTGCTCCTTTGTTCGGAGGGAGCGTTCGGTATTGCCATTGACTGTTATGACGCCGCGTGGACCGGGCATCTTGAGCTTGAGATAAGCATAGTGTGGCACTGCGTTGAGCAAACACGGTTCGTCCGAGCAGTGCGTGATAGCCGCTGCGGAAGGGGACGATATCGAAGATTAGCTCTTCGCTTCGGAAGTTGTCCGGAGAACCGAAGACCACCTCCAGCGTGATTGAGCCCGTACTGCGGGCCTTGACGCCTGGTATGACTCCTTTAAAGGTAGTCTTTGTTGGTTTGGTCCGCGAGGGGTTAATGCCCATCTTCCGCACTGTGTCCTGATAAAGCAGGTTGAGGCTGCTACCACCGTCCATCAGGACTCGTGTTAGGTGAAACCCATCAATAATTGGGTCGAGGACTAGTGCGGCTGAACCCACATGGCGGATACTAGTTGGGTGGTCCCGACGATCGAAGGTGATCGGGAATGATGACCACAAATTGAATTTTGGGGCGACTGGCTCTACCGCGTAGATGTCCCTAAGTGCTCGCTTACGCTCCCTTTTGGGGATGTGCATAACGTATATCATGTTCACCGTTTTGACTTGAGGGGGAAATTTCTTCTGCCCCCCAGTGTTCGGCTGCCGGGGCTCTTCGTCCTCGTCCTCGCTTTGTGATCCCTTTTCTTTGTTTTCGGCATTTAACTGGCCCGCCTGCTTGAAGACCCAACAATCCCTGTTGGTATGATTGGCTTGCTTATCCGGGGTGCCGTGAATTTGGCACGGACGGTCGAGTATGCGGTCCAGGCTGGAAGGTCCTTCATTGTTTCTTTTGTATGGCTTCTTCCATTGGCCGGACTTGGAGCCGCTGAATCCGGCATTGACTGTGGTGTCATCGGTGTTGTCGCCATTGCTTCGGCGTTTGTGTCTATTGCGCCGGAGCTTGCCGGTGCTGTTCTTGGCCTCAATGGGGTCTGCCTCGCTGGCTGTGTTTTTACTACGAGCCAGCCAGCTGTCCTCACCCGCATAGAAGCGGGTCATGAGTGGCGTGAGGGCTGCCATAGACTTCGGCTTTTCTTGGCCGAGGTGGCGTGCTAGCCATTCGTCACGGATGCTGTGTTTGAAGGCTGCTAGGGCCTCGGCATCCGGATAGTCAACGATCTGGTTCTTTTTGGTTAGGAACCTAGTCCAGAATTTTCTGGCTGATTCTCCAGGTTGTTGAACTATGTGGCTTAAGTCATCGGCGTCCGGTGGCCAGACATAAGTTCCTTGGAAGTTATCAAGGAAGCCTCTTCCAAGTCTTCCCAGCTGCCGATGGAATTCTCAGGTAGGCTATTTAACCAGTGCCGAGCTGGCCCTTTGAGCTTTAATGGGAGGTATTTGATGGCGTGGAGGTCATCTCCTCGAGCCATGTAGATATGGAGAATGAAATCCTTGATCCATACTGCTGGGTCGGTTGTGCCGTCGTATGATTCAATGTTGACAGGCTTGAACCCCTCGGGGAATTCTTGATCCAGTACTTCATTTGTGAAGCAGATAGGGTGTGCGGCGCCTCTATATCGGGCCGCGTCGTGGCGTAGCTCTGATGGAGTCCGTCTGCGGTGTTCAGCTCGGGCGTGGTTAGGTTTATCACGTCCGAAAAGGTAGCCGTCGTCGTGCCTCGAGGCACGCCCTCGCGATCCATAGATCTATCTTGTGTGTCGTGCTCTATCGTCCAGGATCTGCCGGAGGTCGTACGTGTGACCCCGAACTCTTCCGTCTCTATTTTTACGAGGCAGTGGGGCAGGCTGCTGTTCGGCCTGAGTTGCCGCTTTATCCCGGCCGCGGGGTGGCCGGTCGGCCGCCCTGTGGTCGTTCCGCATTACGCGAGGGAGATGTGTGCTCCGGTGATTCCTCATCGAATTGAGGTAGCAGTCTGCGTTTCGGGTAGCTCTTGGTTGGGCGCCTGAGGCCGTATTTTTCGGCTGTCAGGACATCAGTCCATCTGTCGACGAGCAGATCTTGTTCAGCTTGAAGCTGCTGTTGTTTCTTTTTCAGGCTCCTTGCAGTGCCTATGAGCTGAAGCTTAAAGCGCTCCTGCTCCAAAGGATCCTCAGGCACGATGAAGTCTTTGTTGCCGAGGCTTGTCTCCTCCTCGGAGGGTGGACGGTAACTGTCGTCCTCCGAGTCATCTTCTATGGCCTGTTCATCAGGGTTGTCTTGCCTGTTGTCATGTTCCTCCTGTTCGGATGTAGCTCCGGCAGGGTCTTCATTGTTTTCAGCGTCGCCTGGAGTACTATTCTCTCCGGTGCCGGTGTTGCCGTCTTTTGAGCGACGAGGCTTAGAGCGGCGGTGCTTGGACTGCGTCTCGGAGGTTTTATTCGCATTTGGCTCTTCTTTGTCGTCGCCAGATCCATTGGGTGTATCAACCATGTACACATCGTACGAAGAGGTAGCCGTCCAACGTCCGGTGAATAGCGGGTCTTGGCCTTGCTCCTTATCGGCATCGTCGTCCATATCGTCGATGTCTTCGGAGCCATAGTCAAGCACGTCGGTTAAGTCATCGACGGTGGCTATGAAGTGGGTGGCGGGTGGGGAGCAAAATTCTTCGTCATCCGTCTCTAGCTCGAACCGGACGTAGTTCGGCTGTGAGTCCTTCTCCAAGGACAAATTCTTTAAAGATTTTAGCACGTCACCCAAAGGCGAGTGCTGGAAAACGTCAGCAGCGCTGAACTCGAAGATCGATAACCGATCTAGCTCGGTGTCCGCGGGCGTACACAGTCCGGAACTTATAGCCGGAGACAAGTCCGAAGTTCCGTTGAAGCGAATATTGCAGGGCATTGAGCCCGTGTGCGGCTCCAACGCCGCGGACTCTACGGCCTCGGATGGCACGATCTGCTTTGGCTCTAAGGCCGTTGCAGTAGCAGGAACCATCTCCTGGGTGTCATCCGATGACAGATTTAAGTTACGTTCATCGGGGTGAGGGGGAGCGATCGCCGCGGGCTCAAATCCCTTGAAGATCAAGTCTCCACGGATATCCGCGATTTAGTTCAAGCTTCCGAATCTGACCTGATGGCCAGGGGCATAGCTGTCAATCAGCTCCAGATGGCCAAGCGAGTTGGCCCGTAGTACAAAGCCACCAAATACGAAGGTCTGTTCGGGGAGGAAGGTTTCTCCCTGGACAACGTCATTACTGACGATCGAAGGGGCCATCGAGCCCTTTGCCGACGGCACAGTGGAACTCTCAATGAAAGCACTAATGTCGGTGTCAAAACCGGCGGATCTCGGGTAGGGGGTCCCGAACTGTGCGTCTAGGATCGATGGTAACAGGAGACGGGGGACACGATATTTACCCAGGTTCGGGCCCTCTCTATGGAGGTAATACCCTACTTCCTGCTTGATTGATCTTGATGAATATGAGTGTTACAAGAGTTGATCTACCATGAGATCGTAATGGCTAAACCCTAGAAGTCTAACCTACGTGTATATGGTAATGAATATATCAATCCTTTCCGGACTATCCCCTTCGGTTTATATAGACACCAAGGGGATCTAGGGTTTACATGGAGTCGGTTACATAAGAAGGAATCTTCGGTCGCCAAGCTTGCCTTCCACGCCAAGTAGAGTCCAATCCGGACACGGGTAGAGTCTTCGGCCTTCATGTCTTCGTAGCCCATCAGTCCGGCCCATGGATAACAGGCCGGACGCCCGAGGACCCCTTAGTCCAGGACTCCCTCACCATGGATGGTAGGTGGTGGACGCGGAGGGCACGGGCTTTAATGGCGAGGCGGGAAACCGGGCCGTCACTGATTGGAGCAGCGGGTCGGTCCCGATTCCCTGCTCCCCTGGCAGCCGGATTGGTTAAATGGGGCGGCCGAGTCCCTTTATAAGAAGGGGATGAAGGAAATATGCCCTAGAGGCAATAATAAAGTATTATTTATTTCCTTGTATCATGATAAATGTTTATTATTCATGCTAGAATTGTATTAACCGGAAACATAATACATGTGTGAATATATAGACAAACAGAGTGTCACTAGTATGCCTCTACTTGACTAGCTCGTTAATCAAAGATGGTTATGTTTCCTAGCCATAGACATAAGTTGTCATTTGATTAACGAGATCACCTCATTAGGAGAATGACGTGATTGACTTGACCCATTCCGTTAGCTTAGCACTCGATCGTTTAGTATGTTGCTATTGCTTTCTTCATGACTTATACATGTTCCTATGACTATGAGATTACGCAACTCCCGTTTACCGGAGGAACACTTTGTGTGCTACCAAACGTCACAACGTAAATGGGTGATTATAAAGGTGCTCTACAGGTGTCTCCAAAGGTACTTGTTGGGTTGGCGTATTTCTAGATTAGGATTTGTCACTCCAATTGTCGGAGAGGTATCTCTGGGCCCACTCGGTAATGCACATCACTATAAGCCTTGCAAGCATTGTGACTAATGAGTTAGTTGCGGGATGATGTGTTACAGAACGAGTAAAGAGACTTGCCGGTAACGAGATTTAACTAGGTAACGAGATACCGACGATCAAATCTCGGGCAAGTAACATACCGGTGACAAAGGGAACAACGTATGTTGTTATGCGGTCTGACCGATAAAGATCTTCGTAGAATATGTGGGAGCCAATATGGGCATCCAGGTCCCGCTATTGGTTATTGACCGGAGACGTGTCTCGGTCATGTCTACATAGTTCTCGAACCCGTAGGGTCCGCACGCTTAACGTTACGATGACAATTTTATTGAGTTTTGATGTACCGAAGGAGTTCGGAGTCCCGGATGAGATCGGGGATATGACGAGGAGTCTCGAAATGGTCGAGGCGTAAAGATCGATATATTGGACGACTATATTCGGACTTCGGAAAGGTTCCGAGTGATTCGGGTATTTTTCGGAGTACCGGAGAGTTACGGGAATTCGTATTGGGCCTTAATGGGCCATACAGGAAAGGAGAGAAAGGCCTCAAAAGGTGGCCGCACCCCTCCCCATGGTCTGGTCCGAATTGGACTAGGGAAGGGAGGCGCACCCTTCCTTCTTTCTCCTTCCCCCTTCCCTTCTCCTACTCCCACAAGGAAAGGAGGAGTCCTACTCCCGGTGGGAGTAGGACTCCCCCCTATGGCGCGCCTCTCCCCTTGGCCGGCTGCCTCCCCCTTGCTCCTTTATATACGGGGGCAGGGGGGGCACCCCAGAGACACAACAATTGATCCTTGAGATCTCTTAGCCGTGTGCGGTGCCCCCCTCCACCATATTACACCTCGATAATACCGTTGCAGAGCTTAGGCGAAGCCCTGCGTCGGTGGAACATCATCATCGTCACCACGCCGTCGTGCTGATGAAACTCTCCCTCAACACTCGGCTGGATCGGAGTTCGAGGGACGTCATCGAGCTGAATGTGTGTAGAACTCGGAGGTGCCGTACGTTCGGTACTTGATCGGTCGGATCGTGAAGACGTACGACTACATCAACCGCGTTGTGATAACGCTTCCGCTGTCGGTCTACGAGGGTACGTGGACAACACTCTCCCCTCTCGTTGCTATGCATCACCATGATATTGCGTGTGCGTAGGAATTTTTTTGAAATTACTACGTTCCCCATCAGTGGCATCCGAGCCTGGTTTTATGCGTTGATGCTATGCACGAGTAGAACACAAGTGAGTTGTGGGCGATATAAGTCATACTGCTTACCAGCATGTTATACTTTGGTTCAGCGGTATTGTGAGATGAAGCGGCCCGGACCGACATTACGCGTACGCTTACGCGAGACTGGTTTCACCGTTGCGAGCACTCTTTGCTTAAAGGTGACCGACGGGTGTCTGTCTCTCTCAATTTAGTTGAACCGAGTGTGGCTATGCCCGGTCCTTGCGAAGGTTAAAACAGCACCAACTTGACAAACTATCGTTGTGGTTTTGATGCGTAGGTAAGAACGGTTCTTGCTAAGCCCATAGCAGCCACGTAAAATATGCAACAACAAAGTAGAGGACGTCTAACTTGTTTTTGCAGGGCATGTTGTGATGTGATATGGTCAAGACATGATGTGATATAATGTGTTGAATGAGATGATCATGTTTTGTAACCGAGTTATCGGCAACTGGCAGGAGCCATATGGTTGTCGCTTTATTGTATGAGATGCAATCGCCATGTAATAGTTTTACTTTATCACTAAGCGGTAGCGATAGTCGTAAAAGCAATAGGTTGGCGAGACGACAACAATGCTACGATGGAGATCAAGGTGTCGCGCCGGTGACGATGGTGATCATGACGGTGCTTCGGAGATGGAAATCACAAGCACGGTGCTTCGGAGATGGAGATCACAAGCACAAGATGATGATGGCCATATCATATCACTTATATTGATTGCATGTGATGTTAATCCTTTATGCATCTTATCTTGCTTTGTTTGACGGTAGCATTATAAGATGATCCTTCACTAAATTATCAAAGTATAAGTGTTCTCCCTGAGTATGCACCGTTGCGAAATTTCTTCGTGCTGAGACACCACGTGATGATCGGGTGTGATAGGCTCTACGTTCAAATACAACGGGTGCAAAACAGTTGCACACGCGGAATACTCAGGTTAAACTTGACGAGCCTAGCATATAACAGATATGGCCTCGGAACACGGAGACCGAAAGGTCGAGCGTGAATCATATAGTAGATATGATCAACATAGTGATGTTCACCATTGAAACTACTCCATCTCACGTGATGATCGGACATGGTTTAGTTGATATGGATCACGTGATCACTTAGAGGATTAGAGGGATGTCTATCTAAGTGGGAGTTCTTAAATAATATGATTAATTGAACTTAAATTTATCATGAACTTAGTCCTGATAGTATTTTGCAAATTATGTTGTAGATCAATAGCTCGCGTTGTTGCTTCCCTGTGTTTATTTTTGATATGTTCCTAGAGTAAAATTATGTTGAAAGATGTTAGTAGCAAAGATGCGGATTGGATCCGTGATCTGAGGATTATCCTCATTGCTGCACAGAAAAATTATGTCCTTAATGCACCGCTAGGTGACAGACCTATTGCAGGAGCAGATACAGACGTTATGAACGTTTGGCTAGCTCAATATGATGACTACTTGATAGTTTAGTGCACCATGCTTAACGGCTTAGAATCGGGACTTCAAAGACGTTTTGAACGTCATGGACCATATGAGATGTTCCAGGAGTTGAAGTTAATATTTCAAGCAAATACCCGAGTTGAGAGATATGAAGTCTCCAACAAGTTCTATAGCTAAAAGATGGAGGAGAATCGCTCAACTAGTGAGCATGTGCTCAGATTGTCTGGGTACTACAATCGCTTGAATCAAGTGGGAGTTAATCTTCCAGATAAAATAGTGATTGACAGAATTCTCTAGTCACCATCACCAAGTTAGTAGAACTTCGTGATGAACTATAGTATGCAAGGGATGACGAAAGTAATTCCCGAGCTCTTCGTGATGCTGAAATGGACGAAGGTAGAAATCAAGAAAAACATCAAGTGTTGATGGTTGACGAGACCACTTCAAGTGTTGATGGTTGACAAGACCACTAGTTTCAAGAAAAGGGCAAAGGGAAGAAGGGGAACTTCAAAAGAACGGCAAGCAAGTTGCTACTCAAGTGAAGAAGCCCAAGTCTGTACCTAAGCCTGAGACTAAGTGCTTCTACTGCAAAGGGACTGGTCACTGGAAGCGGAACTACCCCAAGTATTTGGTGGATAAGAAAGATGGCAAAGTGAACAAAGCTATATTGGATATACATGTTATTGATGTGTACTTACTAGTGTTTATAGCAACCCCTCAGTATTTGATACTGGTTCAGTTGCTAAAGAGTAGTATCTCGAAAACGGGAGTAGCAGAATAAACAGAGACTAGTAAAAGGTGAGGTGAAGATGTGTGTTGGAAGTAGTTCCAAGATTGATATGATCATCATCGCACACTCCCTATACTTTCGGGATTAGTGTCGAAACTAAATAAGTGTTATTTGGTGTTTGCGTTGAGCATGAATATGATTTGATCATGTTTATTGCAATACGGCTATTCATTTAAGTTAGAGAACAATTGTTGTTCTGTTTACATGAATAAAAACCTTTTATGGTCACACACACCAACGAAAATGGTTTGTTGGATCTCGATCGTAGTGATACACATATTCACAATATTGAAGCCAAAAGATGCAAAGTTAATAATGATAGTGCAACTTATTTGTGGCACTGCCATTTAGGTCATATTGGTGTAAAGCGCATGAAGAAACTCCATACTGATGGGATTTTGGAATCACCTGATTATGAATTACTTGATGCTTGTGAACCGTGCCTCATGGGCAAGATGACTGAAACGCCGTTCTCCGGAACTATGGAGAGAGCAACAGATTTGTTGGAAATCATACATACAGATGTATGTGGTCCGATGAATATTGAGGCTCGTAGCAGGTATCATTATTTTCTGATCTTCACAGATGATTTGAGAAGATATGGGTATATCTACTTAATGAAACAGAAGTCTGAAACATTTGAAAAGTTCATATAATTTCAGAGTGAAGTGAAAATCATCGTAACAAGAAAATAAAGTTTCTACGATTTGATCGTGAAGAAGAGTATTTTAGTTACGAGTTTGGCCTTCAGTTAAAACAATGTGAAATAGTTTCACTACTCACGCCACCTGGAACACCACAGCATAATGGTGTGTCCGAACGTCATAAACGTACTTTATTGGATATAGTGCAATCTATGATGTCTCTTACCAATTTACCACTATTGTTTTGGGGTTATGCATTAGAGATAGCTACATTCACGTTAAATAGGGCACCATCAAAATCCGATGAGACGACGCCTTATGAAGTGTGGTTTGGCAAGAAACCAAAGTTGTCGTTTCTTAAAGTTTGGGGTTGCGATGCTTATGTGAAAAAGTTTCATCCTGATAAGCTCAAACCCAAATCGAAGAAATGTATCTTCATAGGATACCCAAAGGAGACAGTTGGGTACACCTTCTATCACAGATCCGAAGGCAAGACATTCGTTGCTTAGTATGGATCCTTTCTAGAGAAGGAGTTTCTCTCGAAAGATGTGAGTGGGAGGAAAGTAGAACTTGATGAGGTAACTGTACCTGCTCCCTTATTGGAAAGTAGTTCATCACAGAAATCTGTTCATGTGACTCCTACACCAATTAGTGAGGAAGTTAATGATGATGATCATGTAACTTCAGATCAAGTTACTACCAAACCTCGTAGGTAAACCAGGGTAAGATCCGCACCAGAGTGGTACGGTAATCCTGTTCTGGATGTTATGTTACTGGACCATGACGAACCTACGAACTATGAAGAAGCGATGGTGAGCCCAGATTCCGCAAAATGGCTTGAAGCCATGAAATCTGAGATGAGATCCATGTATGAGAACAAAGGATGGACTTTGATTGACTTGCCCAATGATCGGCAAGCCATAGAAAATAAATGGATCTTCAAGAGGAAGACGGACGCTGATAGTAGTGTTACTATCTACAAAGCTAGAATTGTCGCAAAAGGTTTTCGACAAGTTTAAGGTGTTGACTACGATGAGAGTTTCTCACTCGTATCTATGCTTAAGTCTGTCTGAATCATGTTAGCAATTGCCGCATTTTATGAAATCTGGCAAATGGATAAACAAAACTGCATTCCTTAATAGATTTATTAAAGAAGAGTTGTATATGATGCAACCAGAAGGTTTTGTCAATCCTAAAGATGCTAACAAAATATGCAAGCTCCAACGATCCATCTATGGACTGGTGCAAGCATCTCGGAGTTGGAATATACACTTTGATAAGTTGATCAAAGGATATAGTTTTATACATGCTTGCGGTGAAGCCTGTATTTACAAGAAAGTGAGTGGGAGCACTACAGCATTTCCGATAAGTATATGTGAATGACATATTGTTGATCGGAAATAATGTAGAATTATTCTGCAAAGCATAAAGGAGTGTTTGAAAGGAGTTTTTCAAAGAAAGACCTCGGTGAAGCTGCTTACATATTGAGCATCAAGATCTATAGAGATAGATCAAGACGCTTGATAAGTTTTTTCAATGAGTACATACCTTAACAAGATTTTGAAGTGGTTCAAAATGGAACAGTCAAAGAAAGAGTTTCTTGCCTGTCTTACAAGGTGTGAAATTGAGTAAGACTCAAAGCCCGACCACGGTAGAAGTATGCCATGCTGTGTACCAGATCTATTGTATACCCTACTCTGATTTTGGCAAGGGAGTACAATAGTGATCTAGGAGTAGATCACTGGACAGCGGTCAAAATTATCCTTAGTGGAATAAGGATATGTTTCTCGATTATGGAAGTGAACAAAGTTTCGTCTTAAAGGGTTACATCGATGCAAGTTTTGACACTAATCTAGATGACTCTAAGTCTCGGTCTAGATACATATTGAAAGTGGGAGCAATTAGCTAGAGTAGCTCCGTGCAGAGCATTGTAGACATAGAAATTTGTAAAATACTTACGGATCTGAATGTGACAGACCCGTTGACTAAAATTATCTCACAAGCAAAACATGATCACACCTTAGTACTCTTTGGGTGTTAATCACAAAGCGATGTGAACTAGATTACTGACTCTAGTAAACCCTTTGGGTGTTGGTCACATGACGATGTGAACTACGGGTGTTAATCACATGGTGATGTGAACTATTGATGTTAAATCACATGGCGATGTGAACTAGATTATTGACTCTAGTGCAAGTGGGAGACTGAAGGAAATATGCCCTAGAGGCAATAATAAAGTATTATTTATTTCCTTGTATCATGATAAATGTTTATTATTCATGCTAGAATTGTATTAACCGGAAACATATTACATGTGTGAATATATAGACAAACAGAGTGTCACTAGTATGCCTCTACTTGACTAGCTCGTTAATCAAAGATGGTTATGTTTCCTAGCCATAGACATAAGTTGTCATTTGATTAACGAGATCACCTCATTAGGAGAATGACGTGATTGACTTGACCCATTCCGTTAGCTTAGCACTCGATCGTTTAGTATGTTGCTATTGCTTTCTTCATGACTTATACATGTTCCTATGACTATGAGATTACGCAACTCCCGTTTACCGGAGGAACACTTTGTGTGCTACCAAACGTCACAACGTAAATGGGTGATTATAAAGGTGCTCTACAGGTGTCTCCAAAGGTACTTGTTGGGTTGGCGTATTTCGAGATTAGGATTTGTCACTCCAATTGTCGGAGAGGTATCTCTGAGCCCACTCGGTAATGCACATCACTATAAGCCTTGCAAGCATTGTGACTAATGAGTTAGTTGCGGGATGATGTGTTACAGAACGAGTAAAGAGACTTGCCGGTAACGAGATTGAACTAGGTATCGAGACACCGACGATCAAATCTCGGGCAAGTAACATACCGGTGACAAAGGGAACAACGTATGTTGTTATGCGGTCTGACCGATAAAGATCTTGGTAGAATATGTGGGAGCCAATATGGGCATCCAGGTCCCGCTATTGGTTATTGACCGGAGACGTGTCTCGGTCATGTCTACATAGTTCTCGAACCCGTAGGGTCCGCACGCTTAACGTTACGATGACAGTTTTATTGAGTTTTGATGTACCGAAGGAGTTCAGAGTCCCGGATGAGATCGGGGATATGACGAGGAGTCTCGAAATGGTCGAGACGAAAAGATCGATATATTGGACGACTATATTCGGACTTCGGAAAGGTTCCGAGTGATTTGGGTATTTTTCGGAGTACCGGAGAGTTACGGGAATTCGTATTGGGCCTTAATGGGCCATACGGGAAAGGAGAGAAAGGCCTCAAAAGGTGGCCGCACCCCTCCCCATGGTCTGGTCCGAATTGGACTAGGGAAGGGGGGCGCACCCTTCCTTCTTTCTCCTTCCCCCTTCCCTTCTCCTACTCCCACAAGGAAAGGAGGAGTCCTACTCCCGGTGGGAGTAGGACTCCCCGCTATGGCGCGCCTCTCCCCTTGGCCGGCTGCCTCCCCTTGCTCCTTTATATACGGGGGCAGGGAGGCACCCCAGAGACACAACAATTGATCCTTGAGATCTCTTAGCCGTGTGCGGTGCCCCCTCCACCATATTACACCTTGATAATACCGTTGCAGAGCATAGGCGAAGCCCTGCGTCGGTGGAACATCATCATCGTCACCACGCCGTCGTGCTGACGAATCTCTCCCTCAACACTCGGCTGGATCGGAGTTCGAGGGACGTCATCGAGCTGAACGTGTGTAGAACTCGGAGGTGCCGTACGTTCGGTACTTGATCGGTCGGATCGTGAAGACGTACGACTACATCAACCGCGTTGTGATAACGCTTCCGCTGTCGGTCTACGAGGGTACGTGGACAACACTCTCCCCTCTCGTTGCTATGCATCACCATGATCTTGCGTGTGCGTAGGATTTTTTTTGAAATTACTACGTTCCCCATCAGGGGAGGGGATGGCACCCTTCAATCCTTCAACATTCATCTCCTCCATCTTCGCTCCTTCCTTTCCTTCGCTATGGTGAGAGGGCGCGCCGGTGCTCCGATGGCAGCGATGAGAGTCTCCGCTCGACAGCGTGCCCCTCCTCCCCAAGAGGTCGTGGTGGCGGAGCCAGTCGTGAGAGGAAGAGGGAGGGGCAAGGCCGAGGCCGTCGCGGTGCTCGGGGGAGAGGAGGACGGGGTGGCGCACCGGCCGTGCCTCCGCCTGCGGCCCCTCCCCCAAGGGAGGGCCATGTCGGAGACCAGCCCCGCGAGTTCTTCATCAGGCTGCACAAGCCAGTGCGCGGTCGCCTCCATCTCCCGACTTCGTTCGCTCGGGATATGGAGCTTGACCCCCCATAGGCCTTGAGGCTGCATATGAGGGGCTGCGGGAACGGCAGTATGTGGGTCGACGTCGACTTCCCCGCCCCCACGTCATGTATCTCCGTCGCGGGTGGAAAAACTTCACCCGCGTCCATAGCCTGTCGGAGGGGCTTGTCCTTCACTTCGCATTGACGGAGAGCGGCCTGCTTTCCGGCAAAGTCTTTGGGAGCTTGGGGACTCACCTAAGGTGTTGCGTGGAGAGTTCCACTGATGACGAAGACTCCTCCTCGAGCGGGAGTAACGAGGAGGACAGCGACAGCGATGACGAGGGCGTCAGGCGGGAGGATGCCGACTCCGACTCTGACTGACCACGCCGCCCTCCTCCCTTGGCCACGCGCCCTTCCGAGGGCCTTCCTCATCAAGCTCTCCATCGGCGTGTTCCCCGCCGTTTCCTTTCTGCCTTCACCTGCCGCACCTGGGAGGAAAAGGGCAAGAACGGAGATCACGGGGCACCTATCTTTCTTTTAAATTGCAGGCACTTGCCAAATCTTAATTTCTAGATAATGCAATCTCTCGAGCCCATGGTTGTGTCATGTAACCTCTGCTCTTGCATGAGCATGTTAATGAAAAAGTCTAGCCTTGCCGGGAACCCATGCACGCGTAAGCTCGTGCAGAGGCAAAATGCCTCCTTAATGTAAATAAACGAGTCCTCTCTGCACGCTGCCCTGCCGGCGCCCTTTGCACCTGCCGGAGAATCATATCTGCCGGGTTATAGAGAAAGGGTCCAGCTCCCCGTCCACCTCCTTTTAGAAAGGGCTACTATGCCCACTCTGACCGAAGCAGCGTTCGGGCCAGAAATGGGAGCACCCGAGTTTTTAAAGAAGAGTGGCGAGGTTTTCTAATGCACAAGTGCTACCTCTTGAGCACTGCGTTGGTTTTCCCTTGAAGAGGAAAGGGTGATGCAGTAAAGTAGCGTAAGTATTTCCCTCAGTTTTTGAGAACCAAGGTATCAATCCAGTATGAGACCACGCTCGAGTCCCACGCACCTACACAAACAAATAAGAACCTTGCAACCAATGCGATAAAGGGGTTGTCAATCCCTTCACGGTCACTTACGAGAGTGAGATCTGATAGATATGATAAGATAATATTTTTGGTATTTTTATGATAAAAAGTAAAAGTAAAGATTGCAAAAATAAATGGTGCCAGAAATAACTAAGTGTTGGAAGATTAATATGATGGAAAATAAACCCGGGGGCCATAGGTTTCACTAGTGGCTTCTCTCAAGATAGCATAAGTATTACGGTGGGTGAACAAATTACTGTCGAGCAATTGATAGAATTGAGCATAGTTATGAGAATATCTAGGTATGATCATGTATATAGGCATCACGTCCGTGACAAGTAGACCGAAACGATTCTACATCTACTACTATTACTCCACACATCGACTGCTATCCAGCATGCATCTAGAGTATTAAGTTCATAAGAACAGAGTAATGCTTTAAGTAAGATGACATGATGTAGAGGGATAAACTCATGCAATATGATATAAACCCCATCTTTTTATCCTCGATGGCAACAATACAATTCGTGCCTTGCTGCCCCTGCTGTCACTGGGAAAGGACACCGCAAGATTGAACCCAAAGCTAAGCACTTCTCCCATTGCAAGAAAGATCAATCTAGTAGGCCAAACCCAACTGATAATTCAAAGAGACTTGCAAAGATAACCAATCATACATAAAAGAATGCAGAGGAGATTCAAATATTGTTCATAGATAAACTTGATCATAAACCCACAATTCATCGGATCTCGACAAACACACCGCAAAAGAAGATTACATCGAAGAGATCTCCAAGAAGATCGAGGAGAACTTTGTATTGAGATCCGAAAGATTAAAGACAAAAGTTTAATATTGACATAAAAATAATAATGCTTCAAGCATACTAACTAAGCAATTATGTCTTCTCAAAATAACATGGCTAAAGAAAGTTATACCTACAAAATCATATAGTCTGGCTATGCTCTATCTTCATCACACAAAGTATTTAATCATGCACAACCCCGATGACAAGCCAAGCAATTGTTTCATACTTTTGGTGTTCTCAAACTTTTCAATCTTCACGCAATACATGAGCGTGAGCCATGGACATAGCACTATATGTGGAATAGAATGGTGGTTATGGAGAAGACAAAAAAAGGAGAAGACAGTCTCACATCAACTAGGCGTATCAACGGGCTATGGAGATGCCCATTAATAGATATTAATGTGAGTGAGTAGGGATTGCCATGCAACGGATGCACTAGAGCTATAAGTATATGAAAGCTCAACAAAAGAAACTAAGTGGGTGTGCATCCAACTCGCTTGCTCACGAAGACCTAGGGCATTTTGAGGAAGCCCATCATTGGAATATACAAGCCAAGTTCTATAATGAAAATTTCCCACCAGTATATGAAATTGATATCATAGGAGACTCTCTATCATGAAGATCATGGTGCTACTTTGGAGCACAAGTGTGGGAAAAGGATATTATCATTGTCCCTTCTCTCTTTTTCTCTCTTTTTTTATTTTTTTTCTTTGGGCCTTTTCTCTTTTTTTATGGCGTCTTTTTTTTAGTCCGGAGTCTCATCCCGAGTTATGGGGGAATCATAGTCTCCATCATCCTTTCCTCACTTGGGACAATGCTCTAATGATGATCATCACACTTTTATTTTGTTTACAACTCAAGAATTACAACTCAAAACTTAGAACAAAATATGACTCTATGTGGGTGCCTCCGGCGGTGTACAGGGATATGCAATGAATCAAGAGTGACATGTATGAAAGAATTATGAACGGTGGCTTTGCCACCAATACGATGTCAACTACATGATCATGCCAAGCAATATGACAATGATGAAGCGTGTCATAGTAAACGGAACGGTGGTAAGTTGCATGGCAATATATCTCGGATTGGCTATGGAAATGCCATGATAGGTAGGTATGGTGGCTGTTTTGAGGAAGGTATATGGTGGGTGTATGATACCGGCGAAAAGTGCGCGGTATTAGAGAGGCTAGCAATGGTGGAAGGATGAGAGTGCGTATAATCCATGGACTCAACATTAGGCATAAAGAACTCATATACTTGTTGCAAAATTAACAAGTTATCAAAACAAAGTATTACGTGCATGCTCCTAGGGGGATAGATTGGTAGGAAAAGACCATCGCTCGTCCCCGACCGCCACTCATAAGGAAGATAATCAATAAATAAATCATGCTCCGGCTTCATCACATAACGGTTCAGCATACGTGCATGCTACAGGAATCACAAACTTTAACACAAGTATTTCTCAAATTCACAACTACTCAACTAGCATGACTCTAATATCACCATCTTCATATCTCAAAACAATTATCAAGCATCAAACTTCTCATAGTATTCAACACACTAATAATAATATTTTTACTAATCTTGAATGCCTATCATAATTAAAGCAAATTACCATGCTGTTTTGTAGGACTCTCAAAATAATATAAGTGAAGCATGAGAGAACAATAGTTTCTATAAAACAAATCCACCACCGTGCTCTAAAAGATATAAGTGAAGCACTAGAGCAAAAACTATATTGCTCAAAAGATATAAGTGAAGCACATAGAGTATTCTAATAAATTCCGAAGCATGTGTGTCTCTCTCAAAAGGTGTGTCCAGCAAGGATGATTGTGTTAAACTAAAAATAAAAGACTCAAATCATACAAGATGCTCCAAGCAAAACACATATCATGTGGTGAATAAAAATATAGCTCCAAGTAAAGTTACCGATGGACGAAGACGAAAGAGGGGATGCCTTCCAGGGCATCCCCAAGCTTTGGCTTTTAGGTGTCCTTAGATTATCTTGGGGTGCCATGGGCATCCCCAAGCTTAGGCTCTTGCCACTCCTTGTTCCATAATCCATCAAATCTTTACGCAAAACTTGAAAACTTCACAACACAAAACTTAACAAAAAATCTCGTAAGCTCCGTTAACGAAAGAAAACAAAACACCACATCAAGATACTGTAATGAACTCATTCTTTATTTATATTGGTGTTAAACCTACTGTGCCAGAAATAAACGGTGCCAGAAATAACTAAGTGTTGGAAGATTAATATGATGGAAAATAGACCCGGGGGCCATAGGTTTCACTAGTGGCTTCTCTCAAGATAGCATAAGTATTACGGTGGGTGAACAAATTACTGTCGAGCAATTGATAGAATTGAGCATAGTTATGAGAATATCTAGGTATGATCATGTATATAGGCATCACGTCCGTGACAAGTAGACCGAAACGATTTTGCATCTACTACTATTACTCCACACGTCGACCGCTATCCAGCATGCATCTAGAGTATTAAGTTCATAAGAACAGAGTAATGCTTTAAGTAAGATGACATGATGTAGAGGGATAAACTCATGCAATATGATATAAACCCCATCTTTTTATCCTCGATGGCAACAATACAATACGTGCCTTGCTGCCCCTGCTGTCACTGGGAAAGGACACCGCAAGATTGAACCCAAAGCTAAGCACTTCTCCCATTGCAAGAAAGATCAATCTAGTAGGCCAAACCAAACTGATAATTCGAAGAGACTTGCAAAGATAACCAATCATACATAAAAGAATGCAGAGGAGATTCAAATATTGTTCATAGATAAACTTGATCATAAACCCACAATTCATCGGATCTCGACAAACACACCGCAAAAGAAGATTACATCGAAGAGATCTCCAAGAAGATCGGGGAGAACTTTGTATTGAGATCCAAAGAGAGAGAAGAAGCCATCTAGCTAATAACTATGGACCCGAAGGTGTGAGGTAAACTACTCACACATCATCGTAGAGGCTATGGTGTTGATGTAGAAGCCCTCTGTGATCAATGCCCCCTCTGGCGGAGGGCCGAAAAAGGCCCCATGATGGGATCTCACGGGTAGAGAAGGTTGCGGTGGTGGAAATAGGGTTTTGGCTCCGTATCTGATGTTTCCAGGGTACATGGGTATATATAGGAGGAAGAAGTACGTCGATGCAGCAACGTGGGCCCCGCGAGGGTGGAGGGCACGCCTGGGGGGGGGGGGGTAGGCGCCCCCCTGCCTTGTGCTCTCCTCGTTGATTGCTTTACGTGGACTCCAAGTCCTCTGGATCACGTTTGTTCCAAAAATCATGTTCCCGAAGGTTTCATTCCGCTTGGACTCAGTTTGATATTTTTTTCTGCGAAACACTAAAATAGACAAAAACAACAATTCGGGCTGGGCCTCCGGTTAATAGGTTAGTCCCAACAATAATATAAAAGTTTATAATAAAGCTCATTAAACATCCTAAAAAGAATATATTATAGCATGGAACAATAAAAAATTATAGATACGTTGGAGACGTATCAACAAGTCATAGGTTACGAACACGAATGGGCAAGTGGAAAACTTTATCTGTCTGGTCTGCCGGGGATCGCCGTGCCGGGCGGTCTTCTCAACTTCTTGCCGGAGCTGGATCCTTGGCGGGATCGCGCACCCTCGCCGCAGCTGGAAAGAAGAGAGGGCAAGAGCATGGAACCTCAGTGGTCCACTAACATTTATTGGAATCAAAAAGCAGTACAGTACCCTAGACAAGCATGCATATACGTATACACATAATAAACATGGAAATCGATAGGAAACTATACATACTAAGGGATTCCTTTCCCTGACTGCGCACAGGGTCTGCGCCTGGCTTTGTACATAGGGTTATATGCCTTGCCGGCAAGGATAGTACAAAATGGGGGTTGTCGGGGCTCCCGACAATTGCGCCTTAGGGGTAAAACTTGCGAAGATGTTCGATATTCCAGGAGTTGCTCACTAGAATGCCAGCTTCGGTCTCTAGGCGGACTGCGCCGGGCCTGGTGACTCGTATTACCCGATAAGGGCCTTCCCACTTTAGCGTCAACTTGTTTGAATTCTTGGTCGATTGAATCCGCCGAAAAACAAGGTCGCCTTCCTCAAGGCTTCGGTCGTGAACCTTGAGGCTATGATAGCGGCGCAAGGCCTACTGGTAGCTAGCGGCTCGCACAGCAGCGCGAAGACGATCTTCCTCAAGGAGCGTTGCATCCTCTTGGCGCAACTGCTCTTGCTCAAGCTCATCATAAGCGAGCACTCAAGGTGACCCGTATATGAGTTCCGTGGGGAGAATTGCCTCTGCCCTGTAAACCAGGGCAAATGGTGTCTGGCGAGTAGCTCAATTTGGCGTTGTTCTGATCGACCAAAGAACTGTTGGCAACTCATCAACCCAGCGGCTTCCACACTTTTGCAGCCTGTCAAAAGTACTAGTCTTGAGGCCTCGCAGCACTTCCGCATTTGCCCTCTCGGCCTGGCCGTTACTTCTGGGATGAGCGACAGAAGCAAAACATACATTGCTGCCGAGGTCTTGAATGTACTGCATGAAGGTGTGGCTCGTGAACTGCATGCCGTTGTTGGTGATGACTCTGTTGGGCACACCAAAACGGCAGACTAACGCCTTGAAGAACTTGACGGCTGACTGTGCTATCACCTTTCTCACTGGTTCCTCTTCCGGCCACTTTGTGAACTTGTCGATCGCGACGTACAAGTACTCAAAGCCCCCGACAACGCGGGGAAAGGGGCCCAGTATGTCGAGCCCCCAGACCGAAAATGGCCAGGAAAGAGGGATTGTCTGAAGGGCTTGGGCTGGTTGGTGAAGCTTCTTCAAATGGAATTGGCACACTTCACACTTGGTAACTAGGGCAGTTGCATCCTGGAGGGCGGTGGGCCAAAAGAAGCCTTGCCGGAATGCTTTGCCGGCAAGGGCTCTCGACCCTATGTGGGAGCCACACATGCCTCCATGTATCTCTGCCAACAGCTTCAGTCCGTCTTCCCGAGGAATGCACTTCAACTTCACGTCGTTCGGTCTCCTTCTGTATAGGGCATCATTCACAAACTGGTACATGCTGGACCGACGGGCTACCTTCTCTGTTTCTTCTTGTTCCTTATGAAGATCCCCTGTTTGGAGGAAACGGACAGTGTGATGTGCCCATGCTGGAGCCTGAGGCTCGACGGCAAGGGCTAAAGGCACATCTTCGGCCGCAAGGGCAGCTGCCTCTACGGTCGGAGCTCGAGGCCCCAGCGGGGGTTGCTACTCTCCGGCAGGCTTGGGGCACCCGACAATGTCCTTGCCGCCGGCTCCTGGGAGCTCAGCCGGAAAGTACTTGCCAGGGCCCGCCTTCCTTCGCTTGTTCTTTCCTGCTGATGGCTCGACGGACGGTTGAGTTAATTGAAGCACAAAGGTACCTGGTTCCATAGGCAACTTTAGGGCAGCGCGCTTCAACAGGTCGTCAGCAATGCTGGGGTCCGCTCGGGGAACATGCTCTGCTTGCAATCCGTCAAAACGCTCTTCCAACTTCCTCACTTCATCCATGTAGGCTTCCATCAATGGGCTCTGGTAATCCTTGTTGACTTGCTTAACGACGAGCTGTGAATCACCTCTGATGATGAGCTTCTTGATTCCGAGGTCTGTCGCGATCCTGAGACCGGCAAGCAATCCCTCGTACTCCGCCGTGTTGTTCGTTGACTTTTCCCGGGGAAAGTGCATCTGGACTACGTACTTGAGGTGCTCTCCGGTGGGCGCGACGAGTAGCACGCTGGCACCAGCACCTTGCAATGAGAAAGCACCATCAAAGTACATAACCCAATTGCGACAGGTCTCCTTGCCGGGAAGGGTGGTTTCCTGAACCTCTACGTCGGGTGTTGCGGTCCACTCCGCTATGAATTCTGCCAAGGCTCGACTCTTGATCGTTGAAGTACTTTCAAAGTTGAGGCCAAAGCTCGACAGCTCCAATGCCCACTCCACAATCCTCCCTGTCGCATCTGGGTTGTGCAAAATCAGTTGCAAAGGGAGGCAGGTGACGACGGTGATCTCATGCGCTTGGAAATAGTGACGCAGCTTTCTCGAGGCCATGAGCAGGCCGAAAAGTAGCTTCTGCATACCGGAATATCTTGATCTAGCCCTCTGCAAGAGGGAACTGACAAAATAAACGGGGTGCTGCACCACCTTCTTCTTCTGTCCAACTTCGCCCATCTGCTCAGACTCTGCCTTGCCGGCGATTCCGCCTTGCCGGCGTCTGGCTCTGCCGGGGAGGGCCCCGGCCCACCATCTGGCGGCTCTGCTGCTACTGCTGCTTCTTCCTCATGTTCCCTCTGTGCCACCAGCGTAGCACTGACCACTTGATTCGTTGATGCTAAGTACAGCAACAACGGCTCTTGTGGTTTAGGCGTGACTAGTATTGGCATGGAAGAGAGGTACCTCTTCAAATCTTGCAGAGCTGCCTCTGCCTCCGGAGTCCACTTTACTGGACCCGCCTTTTTCAAGACTTTGAAAAAGGGGAGGGCGCGCTCAGCAGATTTGGAGATGAACCTACTCAGGGCAGCAACGCATCCGGCGAGCCTACGGACGTCTTTGACCCGTTTTGGCGCCTCAATTTGCTCGATTACCTTGATCTTGTCGGGATTTGCTTTGATCCCACGTTGAGACACAAATAACCCAAGAAGTTTGCCGGAGGGGACGCCGAACACACACTTCTCTAGGTTGAGCTTGAGGTTGATCTTGCACAGATTTGCAAATGTTTCTTCTAAATCTTGCACGAGCGTGGCCCTGTCCTTGGTTTTGACCACTATGTCGTCCATATAAGCTTCCATATTTCTATGTAGTTGGCGCTCAAACCCAATCTGGACTGCTCGGGCAAACGTCGAACCAGCGCTCTTCAGCCCGAAAGGCATTCGTACAAAACAGTACGGACCACATTGGGTGATGAATGCGGTCTTTTCTTCGTCTTCCTTCATCATGAAAGTCTGGTGGTATCCTGAATAAGCATCGAGGAATGACAGCATGTCACACCCAGCAGTGGAGTCCACAATCTGGTCGATGTGTGTGTCAGTGTCAAAACCGGTGGATCTCGGGTAGGGGGTCCCGAACTGTGCGTCTAGGATCAATGGTAACAGGAGACGGGGGACGTGATGTTTACCTTGGTTCGGGCCCTCTCTATGGAGGTAATACCCTACTTCCCGCTTGATTGATCTTGATGAATATGAGTGTTACAAGAGTTCATCTACCATGAGATCATAATGGCTAAACCCTAGGAGCCTAGCCTATATGAATATGGTAATGAACCTGTCCCTATCCGGACTATGCTCTCCGGTTTATATAGACACCGGAGAGATCTAGGGTTACATGGGGTCGGTTACATAAGAGGGAATCTTCATAGTCGGTCGCCTAGCTTGCCTTCCACGGCAAGGAGAGTCCAATCCGGACACGGGTATCGTCTTCGGCCTTCATATCTTCACCGCCCATCAGTCCGGCCTAGTGAATAACAGGCCGGACGCCCGAGGACCCCTTAGTCCAGGACTCCCTCAGTAGCCCCTGAACCTGGCTTCAATGACGAGGAGTCCGGCGCGCAGATTGTCTTCGGCATTGCAAGGCGGGTTCCCCTTCTTCCGAAATCCAAGATAGTCTTCGGATCTGATGATTGTATCCGGACCTGTTACACACCATACACAGCCGCAGAGAGAATATATATATTTTACACGAGTTCCATCCGCTGAAAGCTTTTTACAACACGATATCACGTCTGCCCGGTCATAATTTCGAACCGTTTTCCCTTTGTCGCTACACGTTCCGAGACGCGGTTGCCATTGGCACGTCTTGTCGAAGCAGAGATCGTGTCCCCTTATTACGGGATTCTCATCAACGCGGGCATGGGTAACCCAACCGTGCCGTTTGCACGGCCCTTGGGAATAGGCGTGTTTAAGGCGAGTGGGGAGGCGTTTGACATTCATGGCCTTTATAAGGGGGTAAGGATCCCCTTTCTTTCCCCACACCTTGGTTCCTCCTCAGCCCTTCCGTCCCTGAGCTCCAGCGCCCAAGCTTTAGCTTTTCCCTTGTTCGAGGAAGCACTCCAAAGATGTCCGGATCCGGAGCTGGAGGTAAGTGGACGGTCTCTTCCGTCAAGAAGGACAACAAGGTGCTCCGGGAGGCCGGATATCTGGCCAAGAAGATCGCTCATCGACTCCCGGCCAAGGGACAGATCGTCCCTACTCCCGAGCCCCACGAGCGGGTTGTGTTTCTTACACATTCCGTCCGTGGGCTGGGGTTCCCTCTTCATCCATTCGTCCGTGGGTTGTTGTTTTACTATGGGCTGGATTTTCATGACCTAGCCACCAACTTTATCCTCAACATTTCGGCATTTATCGTAGTTTGCGAGGCTTTTCTCCGCATCCCGCCTCACTTCGGCCTGTGGCTGAAGGCCTTCAGTGTGAGGCCGAAAGTAGTGAGCGGGCAACAAGCAGAGTGCAGAGGCGCTATGGTGGGCAAGATGCCCGACGTCACCTGGCCCGAAGGCTCATTTGCGGAGACGGTGAAGGGGTGGCAATCGGGGTGGTTCTATATCACCGAACGGCGCGATGCTGACTGGGCGGTGGTCCCTGAATTCCGATCCGGAATCCCGATGCGGCTCACCTCCTGGCAAGAGAGGGGCCTAACCTGGGGTCCTTTGGACGAGCTGACCGGGCTCCAGACGTGCATCCAAAACATGATAGACAGGAAAATCAAGCTCGTCAACGTGGTCTAGGTCATGCTTATTCGTCGAGTCCTTCCTTGCCAACGCCGGACTTGTTATCTGTGGGAGTTCGATCCAGCCAAGCACCAGACGCTACTAGAGCTCTTCGGCACGTCGCACGAAGAAATCTGGAAAGTGCTCTTCAAGGCCGGCGAGACGCCACCGCCTACGACCGAAGATCGCGGGCTTAGCTTAAAACGCCAGCCCAACCCGGTCAGTTCCTTTAATGTTTTCAGGGAGTACCCCCTACTCAGCATGTTTTGAGAGGAAATTTAAGCTTCCTTCCCCTGTTTTCAGGCCTGGATCAAGGTGGCAGAGGAGATCAACTGTCCGGCTCCGCTGCCCGAGGACCAAGAATTTCCATTATTGGAGAAAATGTTGTTCCCTGCGCCTTATGAGGTGCCGGAGAAGACGGCTAAGAAGGCGGCCCAAGGGGCCAAGAAGGGCCCTCGCCGTAAAAGCACTCCAGGCATGACGTCCAGGAGCGAGACTTCCTCCTCGTACGCTGACGATGACGACGAAGAGGAAGAAGAAAACGACTCCCCACCTGAAGTGGGGAGGAGGAAGAGAGCGCCTCCCACAAGTCCGGGGGCGAAAACACCCAAGAGGGTTAGAGGCTGCCTCGCGGATAACTCCGTGTGGGATGTTGATAGCAGTCCGGAGCGACCTTGTCGGACCAATCCTCAGGCCGCCTCGTAAGTACCAGAATCCGAAAACATCTGGCCTTTCTGGTCTGTGATATTGATATACCTTAAACCATGTTATTACAGTCCGGCACGCGATGGCTCCCCGCGATCCTCGACAGAGGAATCGCTAGACTCAAAGGAGATGGCTAGCGTGTCTCCGCCACCTGCTCATTCCATCTCTCCCAAGGGTGATGACGAGGTGGTGTCGCAAAAGACCTTCCCCAACTGGGGGGAGCTTCCGGAGACCATCGGGGTGGCGCCCCAGGACGATTCTTCAGTCGCCGGACACATGGGGGAAAAAGTTCCCGCGGGGACTAGTGACGGGGCCCGAGTTCCCTTCGGGCCTCAGCCGGATACCATTCCAGAGATCCACACGGTTCCAGGGTCCAGCGAACGGCACTCTCCACAGGGAGGGAACATGCCTGTTCCACCGGTGACCTCTGTCCAGCCAGAGGCACCGGATAATCAGCTGGAGGCGCTACGAGGCACCTCTATCATAGATGAACATCGTGTCCTTATGGACACGGTAATAGAAAAGGTTCAGTTCGTCAAAAGCGGACTGACCAAAGCCTGCACTAGCCTTCTAACAGGCTTTGAGGTAAGTAATGTGGTTGTAGGAAAAATATCATAGTATAGACAGTAGCCCCTGATGCTCTGTTTGGTGTTCGGGAAGAAAAGCCGAACAGAGGATCAAGAATAAATATCGCAGGAGTCTGACATGAGTTGTCTATGTGAATAAGCAGGTATCGCTGCAGGCTGCCACTTCTCATGCTGCGGAGGTCTCCGGACTAAAGCGGAAACTGGAGCGGGCCGAGGAGGAGCTCGGCCTCGTGAAGAAGTAGCTGGAGGATAGCCAAGGTATGCAGTAACCTGTGGGTATATTTCAAAAAAATGAATAGTCCGACTGGACTAAAGTGTCATAAACTTTATTAGGGGCCATGACCGAGGTGGCAACCCTTAAAAAGGCGCTAGCCGACGCCGAGGACAAAGCGGCCAAGGAACGCACCTCGCGCGAGAAGCACGAGGCCCGGGTTGTTGAGGCGCAGCAACAACTCCAGGGCGCGATAGAGAGATTTGAGTCCCTGGAGCACGATTGTAAGGCGCAAGAGTCCGAATTAGCGAAGGTCCGCTAGAGCGCGCAGGATGCACGAGCCGAAGCCCAGCGCACCCTCCAAGAAATTCAGGCAGCCAAGAAGATTACCGCGGGTAAGTCTTTCACCATGCATAGGAAGTATATAGAAGAAACGTTCCTTGTACTTATCCTGAATTTGGATTTTCTAGGGGCGTTTACGGATCTGCCGCACAGTGTATCAGATGCTGCTGAGCATTACATAGCCGAAGAAGGGATGTCTACGGAGAAGCTATTCTGGTCCCAACATTTGGGATCCGAACATCCGGTGCCCTTCAGTGACCAGCTAAAGCAGTTGGTCGAGCTGCACAGGTTGGCAGAGCTAGCCATGAAGGACCTGATAGTCTGGCTATGGCCTGCCGATCCTATACCTAGCAGCTACTTCGGACTTGTGCAGCGGCTTGTGAGTGCTTGTCCTTGGCTCGAAGACGTTTATTAAATCTGAGGGTTGACCAGTCGTCAGATTCTGCCCCCACGTAGATAGTACGGGTGTGTTCGGGATAAATCTAAACACTCTTTACTCCACATTCTGGTCCTTAAAGGAGGTGTTTAGCGCAACGAACAAGGAAATCAGACTATGCGCCCTTTACCACCCTCACTTAGCCATAGGAGTTTGACAATTAATAAAGTTGGCGAAGCCCCTGGTGTTCGGAATGCTGAATTAGGGGCGTTATACACGCCTAATCGGAAGAACCGATTCTTCGCAAGAAGCGGAAAAAATCTCCAACGATTTGGAACCTCGCGAACAGCTGACCGGCTCTCGCCGCATCATGACAGTCAGTTTTTGACTTTCTCTACTGAGGTGCTCATCCGGAATAAGTGGGACACAATCGCAGTAGTTCTCCCTTTACTACCCTAGCCGATATAGCGGAACGTAAGGTAGTAAACACAGGAGCCGGGCAACCCAACTATTGACCAAATACATGATTCGGAGCCGATGCATATAATACTATAAGTTCGGGGTGCCGAACTGTACTGTAAAAGTGTTCCGGCTTTTACTGCCGTTATGCGGGGTGTAATGAAGCCCCTGGCATAGCGGTACGTACCATGATTTATGTGTGCGATAAGTAATAGATACTAAGGTGAGGAAATGGAGAAAATGAAGTAATGAGCTGACGCCACCATTTATTCACCATTGTGATGTAACTAGTAAGTCGAGGCGTGCTTTGTACAAGTAATGCGATGAGCGAGTAAGGCTATTTAACATGCCGTAACCAAGGGCGAGCTGCGTGTGGGTATGTAAAACAAGTATGGTAATCGTTTATTAGAGATCACCTGGGGGTTCCCCTGTACGCCAAAGCTCCTTGCCTCCTTGGTGTGTTCTGAAAGCGGGTTGTCCATATAGACCTCGAAAAGAGAAGAAAGCCCATAAAAAAAGTAAAAGCGGGCAAATCCCAGGGTCGGTCAAGCCGTACTGTGGATCGCGAACGAGTTATGCCTCCGTCGATACCCATGGGGTTTTGAATGCGTAGTTTATGTACGCGTGGCAGTAATGCCGTTGCCTCATCAGGGCTGGGGCGGAGGCCGAATTGCTAATTCGGCTCGTGACGAGCCGAGCTGTCCTGCTGCAGTGTTGTCCGGACCCTCTTGATGATGTCAAGGGGCTCAGCAGCCGGATTATGATGCTGCTTGAGAAGGCCGTTCTGTATTTCTGCTGCTAGGGCGGCGGTGTGTTCCTCTGTACGGAGGGAGCGTTCCGTGTTTCCATTTACTGTAATGACGCCACGTGGACCGAGCATCTTGAGCTTGAGATAAGCATAATGTGGCATTGCGTTGAATCTAGCAAACGCTGTTCGTCCGAGCAGTGCGTGGTAGCCGTTGCGGAAGGGGACGGTGTCGAAGATTAACTCCACGCTTTGGAAGTTGTCCGGAGAACCGAAGACCACCTCTACGCCTCGTATGACTCCTTTAAAGGTAGTCTTTGTTGGTTTGATTCGTGAGGGGTCAATGCCCATCTTTCTCACTGTGTCTTGATAGAGCAGGTTGAGGCTGCTACCACCGTCCATCAGGACTCGTGTTAGGTGAAACCCGTCAATAATTGGGTCGAGGACCAGTGCGGCTTAACTGCCATGGCGGATGCTGGTTGGGTGATCTCGGCGATCGAAGGTGATTGGGAACGACGACCACGGATTGAATTTTGGGGCGACTGGCTCTACCGCGTAGACGTCCCTGAGTGCTCGCTTACGCTCCCTTTTTGGGATGTGTGTGGCGTATATCATGTTCACCGTTTTGACTTGAGGGGGAAATTTCTTTTGCCCCCCAGTGCTCGGCTGCCGGGGCTCTGCGTCATCATCCTCGCTCTGTGATTCCCCTTTTTTGCTGTTTACCTTGCTGGCTTGTTTAAGGACCCGGCAATCTCTGTTAGTATGGTTTGCCGGTTTGTCTGGGGTGCCATGTATTTGGCAAGGACGATCGAGTATACGGTCCAAGCTGGATGGTCTTCCGCTGCTCCTTTTATACGGCTTCTTGCGCTGGCCGAACTTGGAGCCACTGAATCTAGCATGAACTGTTGTTTCATCGGTGTTATCGCCATTGCTGCGGCATTTGTGTCTGTTGCGCCGGAGCTTGCCGGTGATGTTTTTGTCCTCGGAGGGGCCTGTGTCGTTGGCTGTGTTTGTACTGTGAGCCAGCCAACTATCCTCTCCCGCGCAGAAGCGGGTCATAAGTGCCGTGAGGGCTGCCATGCACCTTGGCTTTTCTTGGCCGAGGTGGCGGGCGAGCCATTCATCCCGGATGCTATGCTTAAAGGCCGCTAGGGCTTCGGCATCCGGACAGTCAACGATCTGGTTCTTTTTAGTTAGGAACCTAGTCCAGAATTTTCTGGCTGATTCTCCGGGTTGTTGAACTATGTGGCTTAAGTCAACGGCGTCTGGTGGACGGACATATGTTCCCTGGAAGTTGTCCAGGAAGGCTTCTTCCAAGTCCTCCCAGCTGCCGATAGAATTTTCAGGCAGGCTGTTAAGCCATTGCCGAGCTGGCCCTTTAAGCTTTAGTGGGAGATATTTAATGGCGTGGAGGTCATCTCCTCGAGCCATGTGGATATGGAGAATAAAATCCTCGATCCATACTGCGGGATTGGTTGTGCCGTCGTATGAAGCAGAGAGGGTGTGCGGCACCTCTGTACCGGACCGCATCGCGGCGTAGCTCTGATGGAGTCCGTCTGCGGCATTCGGCCCGGGCGTGGTTAAGTTTGTCACGTCCGAATAGGTGGCCGTCATCGTCGTGCCTCGAGGAACGTCCTCGCGATACGTAGATCGATCTTGTATATCCTGCTCTACTATCCAGGGTCTGCCGGAGGTCGTACGTGTGACCCCGAACTCTTCCGTCTCTATTTTTACGGGGCGGTGGGGCAGACTGCTGTTCGGCTGAGTTGCCGCTTTATCCCGACCGCGGGGTGGCCGGTCGGCCGCCCTGTCTCGACCACGTGGTGGTTGTTACACATTACGTGAGGGAGATGTGTGCTCCGGTGCCTCCTCATCGAGTTGAGGTAGCAGTCTGCGTTTCGGGTAGCTCTTGGCTGGGCGCTTGAGGCCGTATTCTTCGGCTGTCAGGACGTCAGTCCATCTGTCGACGAGCAGATCTTGCTCAGCTTGAAGCTGCTGCTGTTTCTTTTTCAGGCTCCTTGCACTGGCTATGAGCTGGAGTTTAAAGTGCTCCTGCTCTAGAGGATCCTCCGGCACGATGAAGTCTTTGTTGCCGAGGCTTGTCTCCTCTTCGGAGGGTGGACGGTAACTATCGTCCTTGGAGTCATCTTCTATGGCCTGTTCGTTAGGGTTGTCTTGTCTGTTGTCATGTTCCTCTTGTTCAGATGTAGCTCCGACAGGGTCTTCGTTGTTTTCAGCGTCGCCCGGAGTACTATTTTCTCTGGTGCCAGTGTTGCTATCTTTTGAGAGACGAGGCTTAGAGCGGCATTTGGGGCGCCGGCGCTTGGACTGCGTCTCAGAGGGTTTATTCGCGTCTGGCTCTTCTTTGTTGTCGCCAGATTCTTTAGGTGTATCAACCATGTACACGTCGTACGAAGAGGCGGCTGTCCAACGTCCAGTAAATGGCGGGTCTTGGCCTTGCTCCTAGTCGGCATCGTCGTCCATATCGCCCATGTCTTCGGAGGCATAGTCAAGCACGTCGGTTAAGTCATCGCCGGTGGCTATGAAGTGGGTGGCGGGTGGGAAGCAAAATTCCTCATCGTCCACCTCTAGCTCGAACCGAATATAGTTCGGCCGTGAGTTCTTCTCCAAGGACAAGTTATGTAAAGAGTTTAGCACGTCATCCAAAGGTGAATGCTGGAAGACGTCTGCGGCGCTAAATTCGAAAATCGATAACCGATCCAGCTCGGTGTCCACAGGTGTGCCTGGTCCGGAGCGTATAGCCGGAGACGAGTCCGGAGTTCCATTGACGAAAACATTGCAGAATGTCGAGTCCGTGTGCGGCTCCAACGCCGTGGACTTTGTGGCCTCGGAGGGCATGATCTGCTTCGGTTCTGAAGCTGTCGCAGCAACAAGATCCATCTCCTGGACGTAATCCGATAGGAGATTTAGGTCGTGCTCATCGGAGCGTGGGGAAGCAATCGCCGCGGTCTCGAATTCATTGAAGATCAAGTCTCCACGGATATCCGCGATGTAGTTCAAGCTTCCAAATCTGACCTGGTGGCCAGGGGCGTAGCTATCAATCTGCTCCAGATGGCCAAGCGAGTTGGCCCGCAGTACGAAGCCGCCGAACATGAAGATCTGTCCGGGGAGGAAGGTTCCTCCTTGGATAGCGTCATTATCAACGATTCAAGGGGCCATCGAACCTTTCGTCGAGGGCACAATGGAACTCTCAATGAAAGCACCAACGTCGATGTCAAAACCGGCAGATCTCGGGTAGGGGGTCCAGAACTTTGCGTCTAGGATCGGTGGTAACAGGAGACGGGGGACACGATGTTTACCCAGGTTCGGGCCCTCTCTATGGAGGTAATACCCTACTTCCTGCTTGATTGATCTTGATGAATATGAGTGTTACAAGAGTTGATCTACCACGAGATCGTAATGGCTAAACCCTAGGAGCCTAGCCTATATGAATATGGTAATGAATCTGTCCCTATTCGGACGATGCTCTCCGGTTTATATAGACACCGGAGAGATCTAGGGTTACATGGGGTCGGTTACATAAGAGGGAATCTTCATAGTCGGTCGCCTAGCTTGCCTTCCGCGCCAAGGAGAGTCCAATCCGGACACGGGTGTAGTCTTCGGCCTTCATATCTTCACAGCCCATCATTCCGGCCCAGTGAATAACAGGCCGGACGCCCGAGGACCCCTTAGTCCAGGACTCCCTCAGTGTGGCAGAGGGAAAGGATCCTTTGGACAGGCTTTATTGATATTCGTGTAGTCAATACACAACCTCCATTTCCCATTTGCCTTACGCACCACTACTGGATTGGCCAGCCACGTAGGGTGGAGCACTTCTCTAACTAGGCCTGCCGCCTCTAACTTCCTGATCTCCTCGATAATGAACTCTTGTCGCTCCAAAGCTTGCTTCCTGACCTTCTGCTTGACGGGCCGCGCATGAGGACAGACAGCAAGATGTTGCTCAATCACCTCCCTGGGAACGTCGGGGATGCGGGATGCTTGCCACACAAACACATCGACATTCACCCGCAGGAAGGCGACGAGCGCGCTTTCCTATTTGCTGTCGAGGGTGGAGCTTATAGTGAAAGCCCCGCCCGTGTCATCCTCCTTGACGGACACGTTCTTGGTTTCTGGTGGTGCAGCCTTGGACTTCTTACTCTTGCCGGTGGAGCTCTCTGGCATATCCTCAACGGGAGCGCAGCACTCCGAAGAGGCGCGCTTGCCGGAGTGGGTGCAAGAGGTCTTGCCGGAAGAGGTCTCGCCGGAAGGGGTCTTGCCGGCAGAGGTCTTGTCGACCTTCTTCCTTCCCGGGGCTTCAGTGGCAGGAGCAAGTGCCTTGGCGGCAGTTGCTGCAACTGCCCCTCGGTAGAGTTGGTCGGCGCAGATGAGCGCGTCTTTCTTGTCAGAGGGGACGGTGATGATGGTCAGCGGCCCTGGCATCTTCAATGTGTTGTATGCGTAGTGTGACGCTGCCATGAACTTGGCCAGCGCTGGGCGGCCAAGGATCCCGTTGTACTGCAAGGGGATCCCGACGACATCAAAAACGATCTTCTCCGTCCTATAGTTCAGCTCGCCCCCAAACGTAACTGGCAGCGTGATTTTACCTTTCGGCTGACTCCTTCTGGGGTTGACCCCTTGAAACGTGCCCGTCTCCTCGAGATCTCCATCAGGAATTTGCAACTTCTTGATCATAGCGGGCGAGATCAAATTCAGACCGGCCCCACCGTCAATTAGCACTTTTGTCACCTTGTGGTTGCCTATCGTTGGTGAAACCAACAATGGCAAACACCCGACTGCAGTTGTGCAATCAGGGTGATCCTCGGTGTCGAAAATGATGGGCGTGCGGGACCACTTCAGTGGCTTCTGGGCATCGAACGATGGCTCTGCCGCAGTACCTCACGCGCCCACTACTTTAGTTGGCGGTGAGAGGTGTGTAGTGAGGTGCCAGCGTCGATGCACGTGGCCTCTGTAGCTTTCTGGAATTCATGATCGCTGGACTCGTCGTCCTCGTCATGATCATGATCTTCCTCCTTCTTGTCGCGGCCCCGAGCGGGCCTCTTTGGTTGATTATCTCTGCCACGGCGATCCAATTGGCCGCCATGCTTCTTGCCGGACCCCTCAGCACCATCCTGACCCTTCTCCTTGTCCCGCCTTTCATATTCAGCTTTCTTCTTTTCAGCAAGCAGGTCAACCAGTCGGCAGTTCTGGACGTCATGGCCCTTGGTGCGGTGGATCTTGCAGTACTGCTTGTCGGAGCCTCCTGGCTTTTCGGCGGCCGCCAAGGCCCGGCAGGTGGCGCACCCGGTAACCTCCTTGCCGGGGTCGTTAGCTTTGGCCTTCTTGGCGGCGCCGGGGTCGCCGGATCCCTCAACGGCAAGCACAGTCTTGCCCTTACGTTTCCTGTTACGGCGCCGACCCTTCTTCATCGGGGCAGCGGCATCTTCGTCCATGGAGTCGGTTTCCACGCCGGCGTCTTCGCCGGGGTACTTCCTTCCTTCCTCAGCCAGAGCACATCTATCTGCCAGAACATAAAGCTCGACTACATCCTTGACCTTGTTCATCGCCAGCTCTTCACGCATCTTGCGGTTGCGTATGTTCTGGTGGAACGCAATGATGACATCGGCGGGATGAACATCTGGGATGGTGTACTGCACACGGCTGAATCTTTGTATATACTTACGCAGGGACTCAACATCCTTCCGGGGGATGACATGCAAGTCACTTGCCTTGCCAGGAGCTTGCTGGCCTCCGGTAAAGGCGCCAACAAACTCGTGGCACAGATCCGACCAGGAAGAGATGGAATCCACTGGGAGGTGCATCAACCACGACATGATGTTGGGCTTAAGTGCCAACGGAAAGTAGTTGGCGAGCACCTTGTCGTTGCGAGCCCCGGCGGCTTGCATCGCGATGGTGTAGATGCTGAGGAACTCCGATGGGTGAGGCTTGCCGTTGTACTTTTCCCCAACATCAGGCTTGAACGTGCGGTGGGAGGGCCACTGGAACTGCCGCAGCTCTCGGGTAAAGACCGGACAACCAACCTCATAAGGCAGGTCGCTAGCCCCTCCCCCCCGGCGCTGGGTGGTCCATAGCAGGCCCCGCACGCCGATCTGACTGATGGTGCGCCTCCCACCATCGCTCGATGGTAGTTAGCGTCTTCCTGAGTGTAAGTGCATCTAGTGCCACCCCTAGTTGGTTTTGGAGTATTGACGACAAACCTGGTTGAGGGACTAATGTGTTTGTGAGAATTGCAGTATAACACAGGTAGTAGTCCCTCATTGATTCAGTTTACCTACGGGAGATGAACCCTAAAATGTGTGAAGACATTGAAGACAATGGTAGTCTGTGAAGATATTCACATTGAAGACTATGATGGGGAACGCGACAGAAAACAAAAATTTTCCGACCTACGCACCAGCCCAGGAACACTATGGAGACTGCATACATGGTTTGATCTTTTTCGTTACTGACTCGTAGCACAGCGGGAAGTAGAGTCGATGACGATGGGCGGTGCAGATCCCCGCAGCTAGGATTTACAACCTCCCAACCGCGAGGATGTATACCCTCATCTGCTCCTCAGACAGCCCTCCGGGAGGACCTTTGAAACTCGAACGGTCACTCGGACAGCCCTTCGGGAGGACCTTCGAAACTCGGACGATCACACGGACTGCCCTTCGGGAGGCACTCACGAACTAAGACCGAAACTACGATCTCTCTACAGAGTTGCACACATACGGTGTCATCTATCCGGCAGGGCTTCGCCGTCCAGAACTAGTTCCTGCCGGAAGCCAGACAGCCTTACGGCTCTACGAAACTCTTTTAGTGGGAGGGAGAGAAGAAGCCAGATAATGCATGGCATGTGTATGAGAGCAAGGGATGAGTGTGGAGGGCTGCCCCTCCACCTCTATTTATAGGAAATCCCAAGGTGGTAGGGTAGTTTCACAAAAAACCCAAAATGCACACATGAATGAAGTCCTTCCACAAGGACCTAGGAGTGAAACCAAGGAACAAGAGGGTCCCCAAGGGGGGATACCCCATGTGGCCAGCCACACCCCCATGAGGGGCCCAAAAAATGGCTCCTATCCATCCATGTCGTCCCCAAGATCTTTTGGAGCAAAGCCCCAAAAGGTGGCTTTCCATAAAGTAACCATAAAGCTGATTTTCACTATTCACGACGACATTTTTCAGCGTCTGATCGAACTGAAAATATTTATGTGGGCTAAGAACATTTCCAGTACCCACTAAAATGATTCCGGTTCTAGTGATTTTCATCTGCGAAACGCATCTGAAGTGGCTCTGGCAGCTCCGGAACATTTCCGGTTTTTATCTCAGAAAATTCCAAAAAAGCTTCCAGAATGATTCTGGCATCCTCCAAGAATTATCAGGCATGTGCCGAAACCAATTTGACTTAATGGTGTATCCCGAAACAACTTTTCGGTATCATCGAAACTTATCCGATGACCTCTCTCTGCGGTACGATTCCGCTGTTCGAAACTTTTTGGTGTCCGAAACTTTTTCGGTGATTTTCTCTCAGACTCCCTGTCTAGTATTCAGCAGATAGATGACCCTTAAGCGTGTGACCCTATAGGTTCGGTGAAGTATAGACATGACCCGGAACCCCTTCCGATCAATGATCAACATCGGAGCCGTGGACACCCATATTGACCCCTATACCCACACGAATAAATATTCGAGTGAACCTCCAGTTGCCGTGTGCTATTCCTGTTGCTTCGCGATATGTTACAAATACCCGAGGTGAGACATGTTGGCATTCCCGTGGATCAACAACTTGTCCACTATGCTAGTTACCTCGTTACCGGTATTGTTCTCTTTTCTCGTTATCGTATTCCGGCATACCCGTGATCAAATCACAAAGTGTCTGGCCAGAGGATGATGGATACCGTAACACCGAGAGGGCCTAGAGATATCTCTCCATCGTCGGAGGAGCAAATCCCAATCTTGAGCTATCAAGTTACTTGACACACTTTTCCATGAACCCGTAAGCCGCCGTAATAGCCACCCATTTACGGATGACGTTTAACAAACCCCAAAGTTCATGAAGCAAGCATGAAGAAACTCGATACTCTCATGGTCTAAGGAATCATGCAAACGTTAACCATCTCTGTGTTATGTACCAATAAACTTGTGACGAATGAATCTCATAGCATAACATCAATCCGGGTGGATTCAACACAAATGTTCTCTTAACATTGTGCCCTCAAAGTTGCTGGCATAGACATGCCCATGACCAGGAAAACAGAATCATCATGCAACACTTGAGCTAGTCTTAGAGGCCAGACTAGGAATACTTCTTACCGTTTATTATTCCACACGTGCATTTGAGTCTTCCTCCGAGCCTCGTGGATATTGCAGACTCGAGAATCATTGCAGTTATAGCATGGAACATAAACATAATTATTAACTCGGAGATAAATAATATCATTTATTATTGCCTCTAGGGCATATCTCCTACAGACTATGACATGAGAAGACATCGCATGAAGACTATGGAGCGCGAAGACTTAGTTGTTTCGTTGTCTCCTTTTCTTCTTTGTTGAGTCATAGGAACCACCGTACTGTTAAGTGGGGTCCAAGTGAACAAAGTCAGAGTGATTGAAGTGATGCTCAACCAAATCGTATGTCTTCGAGCGAAGACAATGAGAGCAAATCTTATCCACAGCTGGATGAGTCAGCTTTACTTGTAGCCCAAGTCAAGCTGCCGCGTGTGTTTGAAATCTGACCGTTGGAACACGTGTCAGTTCCTTAGTGACCCAGGGTCATTTCGGACAAATCAGGACGGGTTGCCTAGTGGCTATAAATAGCCCACCCCTACAACATAAATTGGAGGCTGCTCAGAGTTAGTACACAGCTTTTGTCGTTTAAGAGCAACCCACCTCGAAGCTTTTGAGAGAGAGAAATCCTTGCGAGGTCAAAGCCCAAAACACCCAGAGGCAAAGACTGTTAGGCATCACTGAAGTCTTTCTGTCCGCGTGACCTGAAGACTTGTTACACTTGAGGACTGTAAATCCTCCAGCCGGTTAGGCGTCGCGTTCTGAGCATCCAAGAGTCATTGTGGATTGCCGGTGAACGGAGTCTGTGAAGGTTCGGAAGTCTACCTTGAAGACTTACCAGAGTGATTGGGCGAGGACTGGGTGTCCTTACCTAAAGGGGAATAAGGTGAAGACGCGGTCTTGTGAGTTAAATCTCAGCCTCCCTAACCAGACGTACTGTTGTCACAGCAACTGGAACTTGTCCAACAAATGCTTGTCCTCACCAAGCGACTGGTTCTATCTTCTCCCTCTCTTTACTTACAGTTTGTCTTCGTGAAGTCATTGCCAGCCTGCACTACCTGTTTGACTTCACTGTGTGACTACTATTGTTGTTTGTCTTCATACTATCTTCCTTCCTGATCATTACTACTTAGCTGCTATTAGTCTTCGTGCTTTCACTTCATTGAATACTTGACTATGGCTTGCTTAGTGTAGTCTACCTTTCGCTGCATGTTAATAGGTTCATTTCTACTTTTTGTCTTTGAAACTTCCATGGTTTGAAGACTTTCATAAAAATCACCTATTCACCCCCCCTTTGGTCGATAACTAGCACTTTCAATTGGTACCAGAGCAAGGTACTCCCTTGTTCTGTGTGATTCGGTTTAACCACATGGAGTTTTAGCTATGTCAATTGCAGGGATAATCAAAGTCTCCGTTGCGTGCCCTGTCTTCGATGGCACTGATTACCCCTACTGGAAGAATAAGATGTGCATGCATCTTGAAGCCATTGATGTCGATCTATGGTATGTCGTCAAGAACGGCGTTCCCAAGACTGGTGAAGGTGTCACCCCTGCTGATGTCAAGAAGTTCATTCAACTGGATTCTACTACAAAGAACATCATTTGTGGTCATCTGACCAAAGGACAGTATGGCCGTGTGAGCGCTCTGGAAACTTCGAAGCTAGTCTGGGACTGGCTATCCAAGGTCAACGAAGGCGTCTCAACCCAGAGAGATCAAAGGACCAGTGTTCTTCACAACCTCTTCAACCGCTTCAAGAGAAACGACAATGAGAATGTCCAGCTCCCGTTTGATCGCCTCACTGACATTACAAATGAGCTTAATGCTCTCGGCGCCGTTGAGATCACCAAGCATGAAATCATCAAGACACTCCTAAGATCACTTGACAACTCGTTTGACACCCTAGCCCCGATGATTCAAGAACGCCCTGACTTCATGACACTCGATCTGTCTGACATACTTGAGAGGCTCAACACACATGAGTTTCAGCTATCTGAGAAAAGAGATATCTATGGTCCCAACTATGGCCGAACTCGTGCTTTGAAGGCAAAGGCTGTTTCCTCATCTGAAGAAGAATCTAACTGCAGTTCTGGTGATCCTGAAGACATTGGAAAGGAGATTGCTATGCTTGTGAAGAAGTTCCAGAAGTTCACCAAGAAGAAAGGCTTCAGAAAATCTTCACGATCCAGCTCAAGAAATGATGAAGCTTCTACTCATGACCACAAGAAGAGAACATGCCACAAGTGCAAGAAACCTAGTCACTACATCTCCGAGTGTCCGCAGTGGGACAATGAAAACAAGAAGAAGAAAAAGAGCAAGGAATATGAATCTGATGACAAGAAGAAGAAGAAATCCTCAAAGTCTTCTTCCAAATCTTCATCGAAGTCTTCATCACACAAGAAGAGCTCATCTGGCAAGGCTCGTGCTTTTCTTGGCAAGGAGATGGATTCAGAGGAGGAGTCTGCTTCTAAGGAGGCGGAGGTGGAGTCTGAGGAGGAGTCCAACTCTGGCGTTGCTAGTCTGGCTCTAGCTATAGCTTACGTTGCCAAGTCCATCTTCAACACTGAAGACAAAGGCTCCGTCACCAACACTGATGATAATGACAAGGACGACTCCGCTCCCTACTGCTTCATGGCACGTGGTGCCAAGGTAAACTCACGTGATGCTTACTTTCAAACATCAAGTGAAGATGACTCTGATTGTGAATCCAAACCCAGCTACAAAACACTTGCTAAAATTGCAACTGAACAACAGAAAGCTATGGAACATATTCAAAAACGGTTAGACAAAAGCGATGACCTATTGGAAGCGGAAATGACTCGATCTCAGTCCTTAATTGAAGACATAAAAATCTTCATGTTAAGTACGAGGAACTTGAAAGTCGTCATGAAACGCTCTCAACAACTCATGAAAAGCTTTCCTACGATTATCTTCAAAGGAAGCAAGAAATTGAGAAATTGAGAGCGGCTCATGAAGATCTTCAAAAGGAGAATGAGTCCAGTCCCGCTCAGGAAGGATTTGAATCACCATGTCTAAAATGCCTTGAGCGTGATAACGCTACTTCTGTTGCTGAATGTTCTACTGCTGCTACTGGTGCAATATCTTCAACTGTTGATGTGGTAACTAACCCCTCTGCTGAGGATGCCACTACTATTGCTGATGAAAATGCTAGGTTGAAGAGATTGCTTGAGACAGGGATGTACAAAAGTCTCAAAGGGCATCAAACACTGTGCGATGTCCTGAAAAAGTAGATTCTGAACCGAAACCCTAGGAAAGAGGGTGTTGGGTTCGAGAGGAAAATGAATGTTGATGGTTCTTACTGGAAGCCTAAGTAGTACCCCAAAACCACATGGGTTGCTGCAAAGGGACCTTCAGTGGACCCATCCACCTTATCTGGCTTCACTTGTGCTAACCCTATTATCATTGATGAATCCTTTGATGCAAACTATAAACTGTTTAAGAATCAGAATGGTGAAGTGTTTGCCAGGTATATCTGTACTAACTGCAGGAATGGACCACCTATGAAGAATATCTGGGTGCCCAAAAGGTGTCTTGAGAATCTTTCTGTGAATCTCATCATGACACCACAAGGGAAGAAGACGAACCCCAGAGCAAAGGATTTATATGGCCCAAAGGCTTCATGCAGACACAGGACTCGCCTGAGTCACCCTAACGCCAATGTTTTGCAGGGAAATCATACTCAAACTTATGAATATGAGCGTGTTTCTTCAAACCGCTATGTTCATAAAACTAAGAACTTTTCTGCTTATTCATATGAGTATCATTCATCTCCTGCAAGGCTATTTGCTAGGGCTCCAAAGCCAAAGTTCTCAGATGCCGCCATTAGACTCATTGCTTCTAAGCCACCCCTGAAGATGTGGGTGGTTAAGAAGAATTAACTCTCTTTTGCAGGGAAAGGTCTCCAGCCAGAAATCAAAGGCGTCCGATGCTATTGCTGGGGACCTAAAACAGCTTGTTGGGCGCAAGATAAAATGCTCAAATGGTCTCACTATGTATTTTGTTCCTGAATTGATTGCCAATCATCCTATCAATCCTAACGTTGATCTAAGCTTTGATAATCCTCTTGTGCGTCAAATGTTTATGCTTCACAATACTCTTGGTGAAGCCTATCCCCCTAACTGTACTTTAGCGTATGACACCTCATGCTTCAGAATGGATTATGGACAGCGGATGCACTAATCATATGACTGGTGATCGATGTCTTCTCATGGACTCAACCTTACGTCCATCTGACAAGAGTCACATCACATTTGCTGACATTGATAAAAGCAAGGTATTGGGTCTAGGTAGAGTTGCAATCTCAAAGGATCAGCACATGGATAAAGTGATGCTTGTTGAATCCCTTGGTTTCAATTTAATGTCTGTCTCAATGCTTTGTGACTTGAACATGATTGTGATATTTGGAAAATATCGTTGCTTGCACTAATGGAATCTGACAAGTCTCTAGTCTTTGAAGGGTATCGGAAAGATGATTTGTACATGGTAGATTTCTCAGCAGGACCACAGCTAGCCGTATGTCTTCTAGCAAAAGCTTCAGAGTGCTGGCTCCGGCATCGGAGGCTAGGGCATGCTGGCATGAGGAACCTGTACACTCTCGCGAAGAAGAAACATGTCATAGGCATCGAGGGCGTCAAGTTCAAGAAAGATCATCTATGTGGTGCCTGCGAAGCTGGAAAGATGACTAGGGCCAAGCATCCCTCGAAGCCAATCATGACGACATCTCAACCCTTCGAGCTGCTACACATGGACTTATTTGGCCCCACTCACTACTCTACTCTCACTACCACTGCTTATCTCTATGGCTTCGTCATTGTTGATGATTATTCAAGATATACGTGGGTGCATATAATTCTCTACAAGACTGAAGTGCACGATGTCTACAGACGCTTCGCCAACCGTGCCATGAATAACTATGGTGTCAAGATCAAGCATATCAGAAGTGACAACGGCACTGAGTTCAAGAGCACCGGCCTCGACCTTTACCTGGACACATTAGGCATCACTCATGAGTTCTCCGCTCCATACACACCTCAACAGAATGGCATCGTGGAGCACAAGAACAGAACACTCATTGAGATGGCTCGGACGATGCTTGATGAATACAAGACTCCAAGAAAGTTCTGGCCCGAAGCCATTGATACTGCATGCCGTGTCATCAACCGTGTTTATCTTCACAAGCTTCTGAAGAAGACATCCTATGAACTCCTAACTGGTAAGAAGCCAAATGTAAGCTACTTCAGAGTATTTGGTGCTAGGTGCTGGATCAAGGATCCACATCACACTTCAAAATTTGCACCGAAAGCACATGAAGGTTTTATGCTTGGTTACAGAATGGATTCGCACTCCTACAGAGTCTTCAACCTCTTTTACTATAAAGTGGTTGAAACTTTAGATGTGCGATTCGATGAGACTAACGGCTCGCAAAGAGAACACCTACCAAATGTGCTAGATGAAGCTCCACCTAGCGAATCCATCAAGCTCATGGGAACTGGAGAGATCATACCTTCTGAGGAACAGGCTGAAGAGGAACTTATCATTTCTACGCCTAACCAACCTGAAGACAATGCTCATCCTGAAGCCAATACCCAAAATGAAGGAAATGATCATGCTGATCAAAATCTTCGTCCAGCTCATCCTCGTGTTGCAAATGAAGTCCACATTGAGAAGATAATTGACAACATCAATGCACCAGGTCCACTCACTCGTTCAAGAGCAACACAACTAGCAAATTTCTGTGGGCACTTTGCATTTGTCTCAATATCTGAACCCAAGAAAGTTGCTGAAGCCTTCATGGAACCTGAATGGATTCAAGCTATGCAAGAAGAGCTTCAACAGTTCGAGCTGAACAATGTGTGGGAATTAGTCAAGCGTCCTGACCCTCGCAAGCACAACATAATAGGCACCAAATGGATATATCGCAACAAACAAGATGAGCATGGTCAAGTTGTCAGAAACAAGGCTCGTCTCGTTGCTCAAGGATACACTCAAGTTGAAGGGATTGACTTCGATGAAACGTTTGCTCCTGTGGCTAGGCTTGAAGCCATTCGCATACTGCTTGTCGTGGTTTTGTCACGGCAGATGTCCTAGAGAAAGGACATAGTCATGGAGCCATCGCTACGGGTTAGCTTATAGGGGTTAAAGCGGACAAGGGATGCAAGAGAGTTTTATACTAGTTCGGCCCCTTACGATGAAGGTAAAAGCCTATGTCTAGTTGTGATGGAATTGATGGGGTTTCGATGACTAGGGAGCGAATACGCTTCTTGTCCGTTCTTCCTGAACCGCCGCCGGGTCGTCCCCTTATATACATGGGTTGACGCCCGTCGGTTTACAGACTCCGAGACCGGCTCATAATCGTGTCCGGCTCGGTCTCTTCTACTTCTATCTTACAACACAAGTTTACATATCAAGGCCGGTTTGTGTCTACAGGCCTTAAACCGGCTTTGGGCCCTGGGCCTTCATGAAGCGTCAACGTCTGTCTTCATAGGCTTCAGATACAGATGAACTACTTATGGGGTTAACCCGGCCACTCCTGACCGGTTTACGCCCAGTGGTAATATCCCCAACATTAGGCCCCAGATTGATTTGGACTGGTTCATGTCAATCCTCAATACTTAAGAAATTTGCTTCTTCAACATCTTCACATAATCTTGTAAACCGTCGTGACATCATCTTCTAGGATCATGGTAAACCACAGTAACATCACCTGCTATTTAAAACTGTGTATAATCCACCTTCATTAATGAGCCTCCGACGATCGAGGCGACAGCTCCGCCTCATATCCAAAAATTCGGCTCCTCGATTTTCGCGCCCGTCGGTTATCTCCCTTATAAATAGGGCTAGGGGGTCTTTCCATTTCCCCCTCATGCCTCTTCGCGTCATCGTCATCCTCGCGACGCCCGAGCCTTCGACCTCAACCGTCGTCGTCAACCTTCGACTGCTGCACCAACCTTGGCCGCTGCATCGACCTAAACGTACCAGAGCTCCTCCGCGCGCCGCCGCTGCTCGACAGCCTCCGTAAGTCTCCCCTTTCTCTTACCATAGATCTGCACTTAGGGTTTCTGTCGTTCATCAGTGTTCTTCGCCGCCCTTCTTTATCCTTACTTATATCCATGGATTAGATCCAAAACACACATAGATCTCGCGCAGTAGTAGTTTTAGCACATGTTTGATATCCAACTCATCTCGTTTAAGTAGAAAATCCCATCTGAACGTTCATCAATTGCTTCGGTACCAATATTTAGGTCTGAATATATTTTCATTTTCTGACACACGGTCGATCCAAAATTACAATGCCAACTTGTGAAACCTGTTTTCCCTTCACTTATACATCTTTAATACCAGATTGGGCGGTTTAACTTCACATACAAAATGATGACCCAGTAGATACCATTAGTCCCCTGTTGAACCGCCAATGCTTTCATCATTGTACTGTTTCCATTGTCAGACTCCGGTTTACGAATAACCAATTCCGGTTTATCAGTATGCTTGTATCCTTATACTGTTACATAGTTGTCCACTGGAAATTTTAAACCGGCAATAATCATGTTTCAGATTTCCATTGCCATGGCCAAGCAAGTGTATGAATGCAATTGCGCTCCTTCTCGAGTAACCGAGGAACAATTAAACAATCTTGTTAAAATGGGCGCTTTAGCCAAGAAAGATGTCATCCACTGGAGGGTCCCTGGCCCGGAAAGTCCTCCTACACCAAGGGACGGAGAGGTAGTCGTGTTTGCTGATCATCTCGGTCGAGTTTTTAGCCCTCCCGGTTCAAAATTTTCCGGGATGTACTGGCCAATTTTCAGCTGCGCCCTCAAGACATCGGTCCCAATTCTATGACCAACATCTGCCACTTCCAAGTCTTTTTTGAGGTATATCTGCAAGAGGAACCTTCAGTCGAATTGTTTAGGGATTTCTTTCACTTAAACCGTCGCACAGAGTTCTCAGATGGACCCAATACGGAACTGGGCGGAATGGCGGTTCAGAAAATGAAGGAAGTCACCTTCCCTCACCCCAAACTCCACAGTCACCCCAAAGAGTGGAACCAGACTTGGTTTTACTGCATTGATACATCTCCATTTGATGAAAATCCTTTGCCGGGTTACCGCCCTGAACGTCTTAGCAACACACATCCTTTTCCTCAGAGGTTGACAGCAAGAGAAAGGGCCAACTATGCTCCCCAATTATCAAAGCTTAGAGCCTTCATGGCGAACGGTTTAACAAGAGTTGATCTTGCTCGTTGTTGGATAAGCTGGAGTATTCTGCCCTTAAGCCAGCACCCCTGTTTGATGTGTGAGTACACGGGGAGTTTGAAGGATGCTCAGCGGCACATTGACATTCAGCTTACAGATGCAGAAGTCACTGAAGCTGTAAAGCAGATACTGAATGAACCGGAGGCTGTCTGTGCCCAAACCGGACTACTCCCTTTCTGCACCTTCAACAAATCACCAGCTGTAAGAATCATATAATCTTTTTATCTGAAGTTGCTTCTGTCCAAATATTCTCTGAAAGTGTGATTATTTTCTGACAGGGTGATGATCCGTTCTGGAACAAGAAACCATCCCAAGATAAACCGGCGAAGCCACAAGATAAACCGGTCAAGCCAGTTCATCCAAAGACCAAGGTTGTTAAAAAACCTAACAAGAGAAGGACCACTGCATCCTCCGATCTACCAGCTGATGATGATGTGTGTAATCCGGAACCAGAGGTAGAACTTGACTCTCTTGGTTCATTTTTCGTACATCTCATTGACAATGATTATTATCAGGACGACGCTGAAGGCAGTCATGCTGAGGACGTAGAGGTAACCATTCTTTCCTCCGATTCAGATCCTCTGCCAACATCAAAAATCCGTCAAGCAAACCGGAAAGTAAAATTTTCTCACCCTCTTGCTTACTTGGACCCAAACTTTCTTTTGAAGACGCAACAGCACGAGGCTCGCCGTACAACCCGGCACAGCGGCCAGGTAGTTACCTCCGCCGGTTTACCGAACAGTCCGGTTCAGAAACGCCGATCAGAGGTCTCTTATCCCATTGATACTTCATGCCCAAAAGCAGGTTGTTTTCGCCAGCCTCTTAACCCGTCTGATTCAAATTATCAGGGTACTTCTCACTCATCCTCTGGCGAGTCATCGGCCACACAGCTTCCACCCCTCAAAATAGTTCCTGGGTGAGCTATGCACGTGTCTTTATTCTTGATGTGTTATCTTTACATACTGTACTGATCCTTATGTCTATCTTTTCTCAGCGCCAAGCCAAGACCCGGCAAGAAAGCTCAGTTAAGCAAACAGGCTGATGATAATGTAGCTGCTGAACCGGAAACAACTCCAGATCCAGAAGAAAGCGACGCTGACGCCATGCTTCACGATCCGCCGCCTCAAGACCATGACTTCCTTGCTGAACAAGTGCAAGTTGACACTACAAGCCGTGCAGACCGGCCAACCAGCCCTGTCTGAATTGATGACAAACCGGCCAGTCCGGTTAAGGGTACTGACAATCCGGCAACTCCAGCGAAGGCTGCTGATGACCAAGATGATGACATTATGATTACTGGCACTGGCCACACCAGTCCTGGCAACCCTATCGCTTTGTCAAAGCATACTGCCAAGGACTAGCTTTCTGCTATCGGCAAAGGCAAATGGAATGCCGATTTATCAAGCTACGCCAATCTCAATGCTCAAGACATTCACTCTGGCTTCTTGAACCGTCTGTATACCAGTCGTGACTATGAAGCTAGTTTGGTAAACTTGATGAAGGAGCGATATGAGGTAACTACTACTTTTCTCTTTTCTCCAATTGCAGTTTATCAACTCCTAGTAGCTCCCAAGTGACGGTTTATGATACCAATCTAAACCGGGACTTTTACCATAACTTAACTTTGCATATTTAGCTTCCAGGGACCGGATTACCTTTTTAAGATGAACCGGTTCCTTAAAATTTGCCATACTGCTCTTTCACCGGTATAGCCCCCAAGGGCCGGTTTAACTTTATAAAGATGAACCGGGACTGTAGAAGAATTCTCATACCAACAGTTTTTGAACAAACACACATTAGCCCCCAAGTGCCAAGATTAATACTTGTATTGTGCTTGGGACTTGTAGAAATTTCTGATAAGGAGCAAATATGCATTAGCCCCCAAGTATCAAGGGGATAACTTGTTATGTGCTTGGTACTTCCAATATGTACTGTCAACTCATTGTGTATCTGTCTCTTTATAGGCTGAATTGAGCAAGAAGGAAAGCCAAACCGCTGATCTGCAAGAGAACATCAAGTCCCAACAGGCCGAAACTTCAAAAGCAAAAGATGAGCTGACGAGCGCTTTAGCCGCTATGGAAAAGCTAAAGGAGAGCTTTGCCAAGGAGCGGGCGGATTGGAACACAGAGAAATCTGCTTTGCGGAAAAGAGCTGAAGACGCAGAAGCGGCTCTCAAACCGGTGGTAGACGAGCTGACTGGTGTAAAGCGGCAAGTACATGCGATGACCGCTGCTGTGTTTGCTAAGCATCTTTTCCTTAATACTTTCAACATATCTTCCCATGTGTTGCCGGTTTACTGATGTTTGCAATGATGCAGGAACTCACATTAGTCATCTGGGCTCTAATGTTCAGAAGAAGCTGAAGGCTGCCTACACGCTGATAGAACAACTGTATACCGGTGCTCAACGAATTATCTGCACCGCTTCTCACAATAAGCCGCCCCCGACGTTAATCAAGGATACCTTAGACAGGCTATCTATGCTGCCTGCCCGGGTAGAAGAGCTAAAGAGGTCTGCTGCAAGGGCGGGCGCTCTGACTGCTCTAACCCGGGCAAAGGCGTGGGTGCCTCATCTTGATCCGGTGGACGTGGCTAAAGGCTTCCCAAGCTTAAAAGAAGACGGATCAGAATTTGGCCAGGAGGATCTCCGTGCCATAAACCGGGAAGTACGTCCACTGGCTTGTCAATTGGCTGAAGAAGTTGATCTCTCACACTATCAGGCAAGTTATGATGATAAGAACAGACGGGTTGCGGCGCCAGTTCCAGAAGCGCAAAATCTGATCCCTCCAATCCGTAAGCACACTTATGCCCCTGATATTGAACCGTCAACCCTTATAAGCGACGAAGCTGTGTTCCAAGCTTTAACTGGGATCGACTGGACAACTGTTGACTTCCAGCCGCTGGGTAGAGACGAAGAAGATGAATCGATACAAGATGATCCGCAGCCGTCAGGTCAAGCTGATAAGCAATCATCATCCGGGGGCCGGTTTAGTCTTCCACTTGCTGCAATGCTTATTGAGAAACAATTATCCCTTTGGGCACTGAAACGCCATGTAATAGGCTAGTTAAAACACTTGGTCTGTTATGCCTTCGTGCATATTTTTCTGCGACTGATGCATGTTAATCCGCCATGCTTAAGATATGATGTTCATAATCCATAGCTATTTATTCAAGCTGTTCCTGCAGATAAGAAGTTAAAAGCGCCCTGGCGGTTTACCACCGGGCGGGTCATGATACCCAAATATATATGATACCTGTTACCCTTAGGTTTATAACCAAGGTTGTAAAAGATAACCAAATATGGAAATACATGATACCTGTTACCCTTAGGCATAGTGTTGGCTGACCAACCTTGTAATGAGGGTAATAACCGTAATCCGGAGTAAAAGTAACTCCTGTTATATGATGCTGGTTTACAATAAAACCGTTCCGGGTTGTGATAAACACCGGTTTACTCCATACTGGTGACTATGAGTCAAAACCAGACCGGGCTGATAGTCTCCGGATTATAACTTGATCATGTACTGATAACTTGTAGTTGACAGTCTAACCGGGTTGCTAAACACCGGTTTGAAAACGTCACAAATCTTATGAAAACAAAGAAAACTCAGCAAAAGGCAAATAAAAACCGTTGTAGTCGAGGCTTTTCATGGGCTGCCAGGCCCCAAATTTGATCAAGAGGTGTAGCTATGGTTCGGGTTCGACCAAGCCCCCAAGTGATGTTGTGGCATTACGCTGATCAAGAGGTGTAGCTATGGTTCGGGTTCGACCAAGCCCCCAAGTGATGTTGTGGCATTGCGCCGATCAAGAGGTGTAGCTGTGGTTCGGATATGACCAAGCCCCCAAGTGATGCTGTGGCATTACGCCGATCAAGAGGTGTAGCTATGGTTCAGGTTCGACCAAGCCCCCAAGTGATGCTGTGGTATTACGCCGATCAAGAGGTGTAGCTATGGTTCGGGTTCGACCAAGCCCCCAAGAGATGCTGTGGCATTACGCCGATCAAGAGGTGTAGCTATGGTTTGGGTTTGACCAAGCCCCCAAGTGATGCTGTGGCATTGCGTCGATCAAGAGGTGTAGCTATGGTTCGGATACGACCAAGCCCCCAAGTGATCTAATTATCAAGCTTTGAGAAACTAAATCAAGGGGTAAACCAGACGCCGCTTTGTAAGCTCCATGTAACCACACATGATGTAAGAAAACAACAGATACCCCGCTTTAGCTGAGGTTCCGGTTTATTATATTGACCACAATGTCATAATATGTACATAAGCAGAGCCTATAGCTCAAGTATAGTAGGGCCGAAGATGAGCAATATTCCACGGCCGGTTGGTCTCCTCCTCCGATTTACGTGAGTCTTTGCGCTCTCAAACATCGATTAGGTAGTATGACCCGTTGTGCAGATTCTTGCTGACCACAAAAGGTCCTTCCCAAGGGAGGGATAGCTTGTGCATATCCGTCTGATCCTGGATGAGTCGAAGCACCAAATCACCTTCTTGAAAGGTTCTGGTTCTAACCCGGCGGCTATGATAACAACGCAGATCTTGCTGATAAATCGCCGAACGGGCTGCCGCCATGTCACGCTCCTCATCTAACAGGTCAAGAGCTTCCTGCCGTGCCTTCTCGTTGTCAGCTTCAACGTATGCCGCTACACGAGGTGAGTCATGATGGATGTCACTAGGAAGAACCGCTTCCGCTCCATAAACCATGAAGAACGGTGTATATCCTGTCGATCTGTTGGGTGTGGTATTGATGCTCCATAACACTGAAGGTAGCTCCTCAACCCAACAACCCGGCGTCCGTTGCAAAGGAACCATAAGCTAGGGTTTGATGCCTCTCAAGATCTCTTGATTGGCCCTCTCCGCTTGACCATTGGACTGGGTGTGAGCCACTGATGACACGTCAAGCTGGATGTGCTCACGTTGACAGAACTCCTTCATGGCACCCTTTGACAGATTGGTACCATTGTCTGTTATAATGCTGTGTGGAAAGCCAAACCGGAAGATCACCTTTTTGATGAATTGAACCGGCCTGGCTGCGTCACACTTACTAACTGGCTCTGTCTCCACCCACTTTGTGAACTTATCAACCGCCACCAAAAGGTGGGTCTTCTTGTCCTTGGACCTCTTGAAAGGCCCAACCATATCGAGCCCCCAAGTTGCAAACGGCCAGGTGATTGGAATCATCCTCAATTCTTGAGCCGGTACATGAGCGCGCCTTGAGAATTTCTGACAGCCATCACATCCTTTGACCAAGTCCTCGGCATCAGCATGAGCTGTCAACCAATAGAAACCGTGACGAAACGCCTTGGCCACCAAAGATTTTGAACCGGCGTGGTGACCACAATCTCCTTCATGGATCTCACGCAAAATTTCACGGCCTTTCTCAGGAGACACACAGCGTTGAAACGCCCCTGTTGCACTGCAATGATGTAACTCTCCATTGATAATAGTCATGGACTTGGACCGCCGGGTTATCTGCCTGGCGAAAGTTTCATCCTTTGGTAACTCGCCCCGGTTTATATACGCCAGATATGGAACCGTCCAATCCAGGATAACATGAAGAGCCGCCACCAACTGGGCCTCCAGATCGGGAACAGCCAAATCCTCTTCACCAGGGAGCTTGACGGACGGATTATGCAAAACATCCAGGAAGACATTAGGTGGAACCGGTTTATGTTGGGAACCAAGGCTGCTTAAAGCGTCCGCCGCTTCATTCTTCCGCCGGTCCACGTGATACACCTGATAACCTTTAAAGTGACCTGCAACAATATCCACCTCACGACGATATGCTGCCATTAGTGGGTCCTTGGAATCCCAAGTGTTGGACACTTGTTGAGCCACCAGATCCGAGTCACCGAAGCACTTAACTCGGCTTAGGTTCATCTCCTTAGCCATCCGAAGACCTTGGAGTAAAGCCTCATATTCAGCTGCATTGTTAGTGCAAGGGAACATTAAACGGAGAACATACCAAAACTTATCACCTCGTGGGGAAGTTAATATGACTCCAGCCCCCGAGCCCTCCAATTTCCTGGACCCATCAAAATGAATAGTCCAATAAGTGTGATCCGGCTTCTCCTCTGGCGCTTGTAATTCTGTCCAAGCATTGATGAAATCCACAAGTGCCTGAGATTTGATCGCCGTTCGGGGTATGTATTTCAACCCGTGAGGCCCGAGCTCGATAGCCCACTTAGCAATCCGACCAGTTGCTTCCCTGTTCTGGATTATATCGCCCAAAGGAGCAGAGCTGACCACCGTGATGGGATGACCTTGGAAATACTGCTTAAGCTTCCGGCTTGCCATGAAAACCCCATACACCAATTTTTGCCAATGCGGGTACCTCTGCTTGGACTCAATAAGTACCTCACTGATATAGTAAACCGGCCGCTGAACCGGATATTCCTTTCCCGCCTCCTTGCGCTCCACCACAATAGCCACACTAACAACCCCAGCATTAGCAGCCACATATAGCAACAATGGTTCTTTGTCCACTGGAGCAGCGAGAATCGGTGGGTTAGCCAGCTGCCGCTTTAAGTACTCAAATGCTTCATTAGCAGCGTCACTCCAGACGAAGTTATCCATTTTCTTCAGCATCTGATATAAAGGGATGGCCTTCTCGCCAAGGCGACTGACAAACCGGCTCAATGCGGCAATCCGGCCTGCCAGGCGTTGAACATCATTGATACACTTCGGTTTAGCCAAGGAGGTGATGGCTTTGATTTTTTCCGGATTAGCTTCAATGCCCCTGTTAGACACCAAAAAGCCCAAGAGCTTGCCTGCAGGTACACCAAAGACACACTTGGCCGGATTAAGCATCATTTTATGAACCCGCAGGTTATCAAAGGTTTCCTTCAAGTCATTAATCAATGTCTCCTTCTTCCTTGATTTTACCACAATATCATCCACATAGGCGTGAACATTGCGGCCGATCTGTTTGTGCAGACAATTCTGCACACACCTTTGATAAGTCGCCTGGGCACTCTTGAGCGCAAAGGGCATGGAAACATAGCAGAAGGCTCCAAAGGGAGTTATGAAGGCTGTCTTCTCCTGGTCCTTAACTGCCATTTTGATCTGATGATAACCAGAATATGCATCCAAAAAACTTAAACGCTCACAACCCGCCGTAGCATCAATAATTTGATCAATACGGGGAAGGGCAAAAGGATCTGCTGGACAAGCTTTGTTGAGATCTGTGTAGTCCACACACATACGCCAAGTGCCATTCTTCTTGAGGACCATCACCGGATTAGCCAACCACTCAGGATGGAATACTTCAACAATAAATCCAGCCGCCAAGAGCCTGGCTACTTCTTCTCCAATAGCTTTGCGTCTTTCTTCATTGAACCGGCGGAGAAACTGCTTGACCGGTTTATACTTGGGATCAACATTGAGAGTGTGCTCAGCGAGTTCTCTCGGTACACCTGGCATGTCAGAAGGCTTCCATGCAAAGATGTCCCGATTCTCATGGATGAACTCGATGAGCGCGCTTTCCTATTTCGGATCCAAGTTAGCGCTGATGCTGAACCGCTTGGATGAATTGCCAGGCGCGAAGTCAACAAGCTTAGTTTCATCAGCCAATTTAAACTTCAGGGCCGGATAATGCTCTGTAGTTGGTTTCTTCAACGAAGTCATATCTGCCGGATCAACATTGTCCTTGTAAAACTTCAACTCTTCTGTTGCACAAACCGACTCAGCATAAGCCGCATCACCTTCTTCACATTCCAGAGCAATCTTGTGGCTCCCATGCACGGTTATAGTTCCCTTGTGACCCGGCATCTTGAGCTACAGATAGACATAACAAGGCCGTGCCATAAACTTAGCATAAGCTGGCCGTCCAAATAGGGCATGATACAGGCTTCTGATTTTCACTACTTCAAAGGTCAAGGTCTCTGATCTTGAATCATGCTCATCTGCAAAAGCCACCTCCAGAGCTATCTTACCAACAGGATATGCTGACTTACCACGCACCACACCATGGAACACCGTATTGGACGGTTTAAGATTTTTATCTGTTAACCCCATGCGACGGAAAGTTTCATAATAAATGATATTGATACTACTCCCTCCATCCATGAGTACCTTAGTGAACTTATAACCTCCCACCTGAGGTGCCACCACCAGAGCCAGATGACCCGGATTGTCAAACCCGGGGCGGATGATCTTCTCTACTCCACACAATTGGCTGCTCGGACTAGCGCAAATAACGGGGCACCGCCGGTTCAACGGCATTCACCGCCCTTTTATGAAGCTTCTGATCACGCTTGTCCAAGCTAGTGGTGAAGACATGATACTGTCCGCTATTCAACTGCTTCGGGTTGCTCTGGTAACCCGACTGCTGCTGCTGCTGTTGATTGCCCTGATGATTATAGCCGCCTTGGTTACCCTGATTACCTTGATTGTTATGTCCACCCTGATTACCGTGGAAGCCTGAACCGGAATTTCCTCCACCATAACCCGGCCCATGAGACCCGGGGCCCGAACCGCCTCCTGGTCCATGATCATACCGGAAAGAATCAGAATTTTTGAACTCTTGCATGATGTAACAATCTTTCCAGAGGTGCGTGGACGGTTCCTCCTTCGTCCCATGCTTTGGACAGGGCTGATTCAACAGATAAGACAAACGGTCCGGATTAGGACTTGGCCTTCCACCGCGCTGGGGCGGTTTACCCTTACGCCGCTGGCCCTTGTCCTGTGTATTAGTGTTAGCCACAAAGTCTAAACCGTGGTCCGCTTTACGCTTGCCGCCGTTTCCATGGCCCGCCGGGTTGTGGTGCTGCCCCTTGGCGTTGCCGCTCTTCTTTCCCTTCCCTGTCTTATCATCGTCAGACTCGGGATCCTTGGTACTATCAGAGTCGGCATACTTCACCAGTGCAGCCATGAGGGTTCCCATGTCATTACAATGACGTTTGAGCCGTCCCAACTTCAACTTCAGGGTTCAAACCGGCAATTGCCTTCCAATGTTAAAACTGCGGTGTCGGCGTTGATGCGGTCTGATGAATGCAAAATCTCCGAAACACGGCGCACCCAATGGGTTGTTGACTCTCCTTCCTCCTGGACACAGGCAGCTAAGTCCACAATCGACATGGGCTGCTTGCATGTATCCTTGAAATTCTGAATAAACCGGGCTCTCAACTCGGCCCATGACCTGATAGAATTAGCCGGTAAGCTCTTTAGCCAAGTGCGGGCCGTCCCTTCTAGCATCATGGTGAAGTACTTCGCACATGCCGCATCATCCACGTCCAGCATCTCCATGGCCATCTCATAGCTTTCGACCCATGTTTCAGGGGATAAATCGGTGGTGTAATTCGGCACCTTACGCGGGCCCTTGAAATCCTTGGGCAGGCGCACATTGCATAACGCTGGGACAAGACATGGCTCTCCCAAAGAACTAGAGGTAACTCCTGGTTCCACCGATGTGGTTAGACGAACCGGAGTAAGCTGACGGGCTTCATGTTGCGCCGCTAACTCGGCCTCTCTGCGTGCCCGAGCCCGGTCCACCACCTCGTGAGCATCACCAGCACCACCCGCCGGGTTATTGCCACGGGGCGGATCACGGTTCCGCGCATTGCTTGACACTGCCGGTTTATCCATACACCTGCTATAACTCCGGCCTGGACGGGGAGTGGAATGAATCCGATCGCGACTATATGAATAAGCCTCCTGTTGAATCAAGGCTGTCTGAAGAAGCTCCTTAACCCGACGCGTCTCGGTCGCCACTGGAGAATCGCCTTCGATCGGGATGGCCGCCAGCCATGAAGCGGCAGCGACAATGTTGTCCATCGGGTTAGAATAGTGACCCGATGGCGTGGGGACATGCGGTGCCACAATGTTGTTCTGACAAGGCGGATCCACCAAACGTGGCTGAACCGGTGCCCCTGCTCCAGGTGCCTCCGCCCGGTTTACCACCGGCTGATTACTGGTCCCTGCTCATGTTGTGTTAAAGAGATTTCTAGCGTCATAAACCGGCGGCAGGCCAGATCGGCGCCTCCTCTTCAGGACTTCGTTCGACGCACTCTGATCCAGCATAATCCGGTAAGCTTGTCCATCCAAAGCGGCCCGCTCTGCGGCTATCCTGGTATCCTTAGCTGCTAAGTCGGCTTTGGCCTGGGTGATCTGATCTTTCACTTTCGCGATTTCCGCATTGTGTGCATCCTGATCCGCCGGGTTATCCTCCGCCATCAGCGTTGCCAACGCGTCAAACAAATCAGATAGAACCTGAGCTGGCGGTCGCACAGGGCCTCCTGCCCCGGCCGCTGCCGCCGCTGCTGATCTGGAAATCATCGCCGCTGCGGTCGAAGAGTGGAGCGCCGGTGGCGTGCCGGCCATGAAGATCGCAACCCGGTTTGGCAGATCAAAGGGGTCCGAAATACTGTCGCCATCGGAACAGCCCCCAATCCGGCCATCTTGTAACTGATATAACGACTCGGTCTCTCCGGTCGATGACTCGTCGCCGGAATAGACGACGGTCTCACCACCAGATTCCGATCTACCCTCAGATTCCCCTCCATGGATAACTCCCACGAAGGCACGCTTCATGACAGGCTTGACCCGGGCAGATCTCGCACGCTGAGCCGTTTCGACGAGGTCGGTGCAGATGTCCGGCTCAGGGCCCGGTTCGCCGATCTTGCCAATGAAAACGTGTATGCCACCAAAGGGGACCCGGTACCCGTACTCGATTGAGCCGGCCTCGGGGCCCCAGCCTGCATCGTCGATGTAGAGCTTGCCGCGACGACTCTTGGTCATCCGGCCCACAGCGTAACCCTTGAGTCCTTCGAAGTTGCCCTCCAAGAACTTGAAACCATCGTGCGATAGCCCCATGGTGGGCGCCAACTGTCGTGGTTTTGTCACGGCAGATGTCCTAGAGAAAGGACTTAGTCGTGGAGCCATCGCTACGGGTTAGCTTAAAGGGGTTAAAGCGGACAAGGGACGCAAGAGAGTTTTATACTAGTTCGGCCCCTTATGATGAAGGTAAAAGCCTACGTCTAGTTGTGATGGAATTGATGGGGTTTCGATGACCAGGGAGCGAATACGCTTTGCCTGAGTCTCGAGTTCTTGTCCGTTCTTCCTGAACCACCGTCGGGTCGTCCCCTTATATACAGGGGTTGACGCCCGTCGGTTTACAGACTCCGAGGCCGGCTCATAATCGTGTCCGGCTCGGTCTCTGCTACTTCTATCTTACAACACAAGTTTACATATCAATGCCGGTTTGTGTCTACAGGCCTTAAACTGGCTTTGGGCCCTGGGCCTTCATGAAGCGTCACCGTCTGTCTTGATAGGCTTCAGATACAGATGAACTACTTATGGGGTTAACCCGGCCACTCCTGGCCGGTTTACGCCTAGTGGTAATATCCCCAACATTGCTAGCCTACGCAAATCATCACAACATCCTTCTGTATCAAATGGATGTGAAGAGTGCTTTCCTCAATGGCAAGATTGAAGAAGAAGTGTATGTTGCACAACCACCTGGCTTTGAAGATCCAAAACATCCTGATATGGTATACAAGCTTAACAAGGCATTGTATGGCCTCAAACCAGCCCCTCGCGCTTGGTATGACACACTTAAAGACTTCCTAAAGAGCAAAGGCTTCAAACCTGGTTCCCTGGATCCCACACTCTTCACGAAGACATATGATGGTGAACTGTTTTTATGCCAAATATATGTGGATGACATTATCTTCGGCTGCACTAACCAGAAATACAGTGATGAGTTTGGACACATGATGCAAGAGCAATATCAGATGTCCATGATGGGTGAGATGAAGTTCTTCCTTGGTCTTCAAATTCGTCAGCAGAGCAACGGTATCTTCATATCTCAAGAGAAATACCTCAAAGACTACTAGAAGAAGTTTGGAATGCAAGACTGCAAAGGTTACACGACACCAATGCCAACCAAAAGTCATCTGGGTCCTGACGCCAATGGTAAAGAGTTCGATCAAAAGGGATACCGCTCCATGATTGATTCTTTACTTTATTTATGTGCATCTAGGCCAGATATAATGCTTAGTGTTAGCATGTGTGCCCGATTCCAAGCGGCACCAAAGGAATCGCATCATTTAGCTGTGAAGCAAATTCTTCGATATTTGGCTTACACCCCAACACTAGGATTATGGTATCCAAAGGGCTCAGAGTTTGATCTAGTTGGATTCTCGGATGCTGATTATGCTGGTGACAAGGTGGACCGCAAGTCTACATCAGGCACATGTCACTTTCTTGGACGATCACTTGTTTGTTGGTCTTCAAAGAAGCAGAACTGTGTATCTCTCTCCACTGCTGAATCTGAATACATTGCTGCTGGATCTTGCTGCGCTCAGCTTCTATGGATGAAGCAAACACTCAAGGACTATGGCATCCATCTGAAACAAGTACCACTCTACTGCGACAATGAAAGCACCATCAAGATTGCCAACAATCCAGTTCAGCACTCGAAGACAAAGCACATTGAAATTCGTCATCATTTTCTCAGAGATCATGTCATGAAGGAAGATATTGATATCATTCACGTCAACACTGAAGAGCAATTGGCATATATCTTCACAAAGCCCTTGGATGAGAAAAGGTTTTGCAAGTTGCGGTGTGAGCTAAATATCTTGGAATCCTCGAATGTCCTGTGATTAGGCACACATCCTAATACTTATGCATGTTGATGACTTAGATGTGCAACACATGAAGTAATGTATATCTTCAATCAATGAAGACTTACACTCTGAGTGTGAATACATTAATGTGGAATTTGACTTCAGAGCGCCACGATAATTGTGTGCCGTGTCTGGATCTAATACTTCCTATACGGTGGGTAACGCCACCACCAAATTCTTATTTGGAGTGTTTTTCTTGGCGTTACATTTGCTAAGTCTTCGTATTTGATTTATCTTCAACATTGATTGGTCTTCAAGATGATCTTCACTTTGATGATTTAGTCTTACTTAGATATATACATATATTTCTGTTCTGTCCTCTACAGCATTCACTTATAGCTATGTCTTGTCGTTTGAATCATTTGAACTAAGTGAATGTGATCGGACCCTAACCTCTTCTATGCTTCTTCCTCAAATTCTATCAATCCAAATCATATGCATTCTATTGAAACCGTCGAATGTCTTCTTTGCGTCCTTGTCAGCAGAAGATACAGAGACAAACATTGAATCTGTTTTAAATGCTCAATCCTTATTGCCTGAAACCCGGAGAAGCCGGAACGACCACCCGACAGTCCAGGCGTGCGTGGGAACATGGAATAACTTCCAATGTGTTGCATGTTCGCCACGTGTCCCTCAGATGTGAACCGCCAGGGGCACCTGCGTAATTGCGTTGTGTTGTCCCTCTCCCTATAAATGCACATCACATCATGGTCAAAATCCTTCTTCCACCTCTCCACCTCGACAAACCCTAGCGCGACCGCTAGCTCTCGACGACGCCGGCGACGAAGCGCTTAGGTGCCGCGACCTCACCGACGCCATCCTCACGCCGGCCGCGGACATCGTCTTCTCCGCCGCCGCTGTAGGTGTCCTCCGTCACCAATTAGGGCACGGAAGATCGAACTGCTCGGCCTCCGCGCTACCTCGTCTAGCAGTTCTTCGCATGGTAATTAAAACTCACTTTTACTGCCTTTTTTGATCCGATTGATTCATCCTTTTTCACCAAAAGTGGTTTCTCTGGCTACATCGTTAGATCTATCCTGTTTTGCATATCATAATATGCCTAGTATATTCACTTATGCTTCACATATAGTTAGATTCCTCACTTGTACCTATTCTTGGATTCGTACAAATCTGGAACCAACTCCCAACATAAAGTGAATGTCTTTGCACTATGAGGTCAATGTCTTCTAAACTGATTTATCTTCAAAATCTTCTAAGAATGCATATGACCTCTTCCCCTTCCCTCGCATCTCTAATGCTGTCACAGGTACATGTCCGTGGGAGCCTGCCAATGCCGACCCATCATCATTGCTATGGTGTCGTGACGATAATCTTTTCAAGCGCAACTTTCAGACTGCAAAGGCATCGGCCAAAGAGAATAAGAAATCGCTGGGAATAGACTTCAACCCCGGTCCTTCTGCTCCTCGGGCTGATGGCACACGTGATGCCAATCCCAATTTCATCGGCCCCTTCAACAAATTTGATGGTCTCCTCTCCTACATCGCCGCGCAGAGAGCCACAGTGGATCACTCTACAGATGACGCTGATTCCGATGAAGCGCCAGCTCCGCCAAAACCAAAGAAGCAGAAGAAACCCAAGGCTTCAAAGCCCTCCACTGCACCAAGAGCTTCGCGTGCGAAGCCTCTGGCCACTGCTCCTCCTGCACCAAGTTTGCATTCTGAAGATCTTTCTCGGATCTCCAAGACTGAGAAGAAGAAGAAGCCCATGCAGATTACTGGTCAAGTACTGACCCCAGCTGCCATTCTGAGGAATGAGAACGAAGCCATTGATCTGTCAAGTGATGAAGACCTTGGTGACGATGCTCTTGAGCTGCTAATAAAGAGCTAGCAAGAGGCGGAAATCTTCAACGATCTTCCCCTCTTCGATGTGGACATCCTGAACAAGTTCATTGATGAGTGGTTTGATAGCCCAAACATCAGTTTTGATGATCTTCAGCTTCCTGTTGGCCTCAACGTCTCCTTCCATGGAGCCATTGCTCCTGAGCTGGCTCTAGCTCAGAGAATTGTTGAACTGAAGAACAAGATTGACTATGAAAAAGCCCAGTTCAAGAAGCATATGGCCAAGCTCAGTGTGACTGATGTCCAAAACTTCAGGCAAATGATGCATGAGCTCAAGGAGGCGTTTCACAAGAAACGTGATGAAGCTAAAGGTTCACGTGAGCGCATGAAACTCCTCGCTGCCATATGTGTTCAAGCTTACAATGAAGCTGAGAAGCGCAAGGCACTTGGGCGTCCCGGCATCGATCCCAAGATGGCTGCCAAGAAGAAGAAGAAGCCTGCTGTGGACCCAACTGAAGCATCCAGGCGGGAAGAACCTCGCATTGTCTTCCCCGCCAGTATGACAGGCGTGAAGCCAAAGGTCCCCACAATAGCTTCAAAACTCAAGAAAACAAGGACAGCCGAAGCCGAAGCCAGAAAGTGCAAGTCCAAGAACACCACTGACGATGCTCCACCAACCAAGAAAAGAAAAACAAAGAAGAAAGATCAGGCTGCTCACACAGATCCCCTTGTCGTCGAGCCAATCTCAGTTGCTTGTCCTGCGTCCACACACCAAGAGCGTCGGTTGATAGTTCACGAGCCTGCTACCACAGAGGCTCCTGAAGCTCAAGAAGATCCAGCTGTTGACCACACCGCAGCTGAAGACACTGGTCCCTAAGACAATGTAGATGATGATGAAGTCCTTCCTCAGATCGAGCACAACATGGTATCATCGCCTGTTCTAACGAACAGCGAACTCATCAGCATTGGTCGTCCTCTGACGCCAAATGCTTAGGATGATTCATGGCTGATCACCCTCAAGACTCCCCCCATGTAGAAGAATCACCAAGTACTCCCCCAACTCAAGTCACCACTCCGGTGGTTGATGATGATGACTTTGAGGCCCAGCCAACTCCCTCTACACAAGCGTCGCCCGTTTTTCATAGGCTTCGCAAAGGACCAAGGCCCCAAGTCACTCTTTCGAGTGTTCCAGAAGGAGAAGAGCACCACCACTCAGTATTACGCCAAGTGTTTCCTGAAGCCACTCCAACTGTGAACATCTCAGAGTCTGAAGCCAAAGCTGCTGAAGACATTCCGGTTGCATAAGCCGAAGAACAAGAAGAACCCCGTCAAGAAGAAGAACGTGCTGCTACACCCCCGTCCAACCCTCCAGCTACTCAAGTATAGGTTGCTAATACTGAGGCGGCCACCAACACAAATGCTGAAGCCAATGACGTTGTCATGGCTGAAGCACATGTGCCGCCTGAAGTTAATGAGGCACCAGAAGTGAATGCACCTGAAGTCAATATTGCACCTGAAGCCATTATACCACTTGCAGCTCATGTCAACGCCGATGCTCCTGTACCGCCTCCAAGGCCACACATTATCGAGCTGGCATTTGATCGCAGCCAACCTGTCATGGTTCACTGGCCCATTCTGGTTCCTCCTCTTGCTCCCGGACCTCAATTTGACTATCATGTGGAGCACAGGCCCCAGGTCTAGAAGCCAAAGCCAAGGTTGCCAAGGTTTCCAGGTACTGCAACTTCACCAGAATCTTTCAATGCAAATGGCTTCATTGCACACAACACCTTCTTTGACAGTGCCAAGAACCCCTACTCGAAGCCAAGAATTTCATCTGATCTGTTCTGGAGCTATTAGCAGTGCAGTTACTATTCATGTGTTCTTTATGATCAAGGGCGCACTTTCCCCATATGCGTCTAGACTGTGAAGCTATTGCTGGACTCCCCTGCTTAGAAGAAGCCCTTGACTGTTTCCGGGATGCTGGTCTGCTGCAATTTGTGACTGATAAAGAGCACTGGAACGAAGAGCTTCTGCTACAATTCTATGCCACCCTCCACATTCCCGGCTACAATAGGGATCCGAAGACATGGATCCTTGAGTGGATGATAGGCAATGTTCATCATGAAGCCAAAGCTCTTGACATTATTGAGCTCACTAGTCTGCCCACTCCAGGTGAACTATATGAACCTGGTTGTCAGCTTCACCGCAATGCTTTGGAGAGCATCTTCCAGAAGCCCGAGCCCAACATGAGCCAAATGCTGAGTATGATGAAGCCACTGCCACGCGATGCTGAATATCCACGGGAATTCTTTGTTGAAGACCTAGAGTATCTGCCCCGCACTATTTATCATATCATCAGGCGAACTCTATGGCCTGGTAAGGGACATTCCTCTGCAACGAAGCTTGAAGGCGCAATGAAGACATTGGTCTTCTATATCTTCAATGGCATCAGTTTCAATGCTCAAGACTTCTTCATCAGGCAATTGGCTGCATCTGGCTCTGATCTTTTTGGATTGAAATTGTATGCTCCATGGGCTATGCGCCTTATCAAGCTTCACTCTGCGGTCAACTATCAGCCGTCTGCGCGCAACCATCTGATATTCTTGCCAAAGGTTGATATGTCTGTCGAAGCCATCTACCCAGAGCCTGCCAAGGAGCCTATTTATCTTCACAATGCTGATCACCAAAGCTTCACTCAGCCCATTGAAGGAGTTCTGGCTGCCCGTGATTACCCTTTGGCTGGCAATACACGTGCACCTCATCGTGCCCATACCGAAGCCACTGAAAGCACAATAGCTCAAAGGCCTCGAAAGCGTTCTCGTGTTCTCAATGACCGAGAGCTTCTCGTTGCCTTGCATCAAAACCAAGATAAGCATCACTACTGGCTGAAACGTTAGATGCAAAGCCTCTTGGTTGATGTCAACCGCATTCGCAACCTTGCCACCAAGAATGCGTTTGTCACTCACGAAACCTGTCGGAGATCGTGGAAGAGTCTGACATTGCTCAGTGTTGAAGCTGATCTTCAAGACGATGGCTTAACAGAGAGATTCAAGTTTGATTCCACTCCTCCCAGGAATGTTGTCTTGCGTCGGACTCCCTCACTTGAAGACTCTGACTATTCATTCTTAGCTGCAACTGTTAATGCCAGAGTCATTGATGACGAGGATGATGCTACTTCACCACCTCCAACTTCGGCGCGTATTGACACTGCACCAAGTTCTTCTGCACCACCAAACCTCAATGACGACCCTGCTGCTTCACTTACAAGTCATGGGAACGAGTAGAGGCTCTATGTCTTCAAACCTTTTTGGTCCTTACTGACAAAAGGGGGAGAAGCATATGAGTTGATTGTCTTTAAGCGGGTCCATATGGGTGGTTGCTATACTTTTGCCAAGTGTTTACAACTCTTGCTGTCGGGGAAACGACACCTATGGGATCACAAGAATCCCTACTACGGTTGCCGGGGCGCAGGGTTGCGAGAAGAGCAGGATTAGTAATCAGCACAAGGATCGTTTACCCAGGTTCGGGCCGCAAGGATGCGTAAAACCCTAGTCCTGCTTTGGTGGGTGTATTTCAGAGAGTTCTTGAGCTCTCGAACTAGCTGTGGTGAGTGTGTGGTTTGGAAGAGCCGAATCCTTCTCCAGTATGCCATGGGCATCCTTTTATAGTCGAAAGGGGCTGCCAAAGTGGCACACAGGAGGTGGAAAGCGCACAGTGCTATGAGCTTATCGCTCGTATTACAGGACAAGACGCATTTAATGCGTAGCTTAGGTGTCCCCTTGCTTTATTGGGGACGGGGGCGAGGCCCGTCCCGTCTGTCGCCGCTCCTCCTTGCTTCGACACGCGCCCTGGCTAGGGACGCATGCGGCGCCACATAGGCAGGTAGGCAGCTGAGGTGGCGCGGTGGTGGAGCCTCCACGAAGATCTGCATGCCGCCACGCAGGCGCTTGATGAGTTGGCCTGGGAGCTGCATGTTGCCACGCAGGTGCCCGCCCGGCTGGTTGGGCTGGCAGCTGCATGTGAACGGTGGTGGAGACTTGGTTGGTGCGGGCCTGGTAGTGGCCCTGCTGGCGTCCTCGGTGAGGGCCTTGCCGGGCCGGGTCTTGTCGTGGCGCGCTGTCGTCCCCGGCAAGGGCCTTGCCGGGGGTCTGGTGGCCTTCCTCGACAAGGATCCTGCCGAGGATCGTCGTCTTCTAATCCTCTTCTGATCTTGAGTGTTCCTTCTCTTCACAAAGATCTGCATGCCACCATGGAGGTGCCTCCCGAGCCCTGGCCCAACGTGATATTGGAGACCGTGGGCTCAAGGGTGGCTCACTCTGTTGGTGTGGGGCGAGCTGCCCCGACAAGGGTCTTGTCGGGGCTGCTGAGGCTGCCCCGGCAAGGGTCTTGCCTGGGGAACCTGCTTCGTCCCTCTGCTCTTTGTGGTCTTGGCCTTGGCGTTGCTCTGGTTATTTTGGGCTTCTGTCTTACCTTGGCTCAGCTCCCCTGTCCTGCTGGGAGCGGATCGTCTTTGTTCGCGAAGCTGACAAGGCTTCAGATGGTGGCCCTCCACTCGTTGAGCTTCTCCGCAGCAGGGGGGAAGTCGAGGAGCAGTTGCGCGCGCGCCAGCGCTTCTGCTGGCGTGGGCGGCGGCAAGAGCTGCATGGACCGTGATGCGCTCCGACTTCTAACCAGGTTAGAAGGAGCTCTGTCACGGTCTCGCGGTCGCACGCCGCTTCTGCCGGCGTCCGGGCGCGCACGCCGGCCCGGTGCGTCCTGAGAGTGGCGCACAAGGCTCTTCCCACGGCGGTGCCCAGCAGCTTTGGCGTCGCAGTGTCGCTCATCGCGTGCGGCCTGGGAAGGCCGCGGTGCGGGAGCCAGCTAGGACGCCGTAGAGGTTGCCACGCCGCCCATGGGCAGTACGGCCCCGCCCCCGGACCCAGCGGCGGGCGGCTCGTCATCTCAAATCGAACGACGCCGCTCGCCTGGCTCCGATTGCTAGAGTGTCGTGGATGCTCACGGGCCATGTGTCCGGCGCCATCTGTGGCCAGTCGGTTGCCTGCCCGCGCTGGCGCGGACGGGCCGACTCCGGACGACCCGATCGCTGTGATCCCCTTTCTCTTAGGGGCCATGGTGATGATGAAGCCGATGCGCTAACTTCCAAACCGGATTTTCACAGCTTGCGCCCCCTACCTGCGCGCCAAAGATGTCGGTGGAAATGACACCTATGGGATCCCGGAGAATCACTTCTACGGTTGGCGGTCGCGGGGCTATGGAAAGAGCGGGTTTAGAAGATCAACACGGGGAATTTATCCAGGTTTGGGCCGCAAGTGATGCGTAATACCTTACTCCTATTGTTTCGTGTTTATCTGGTGTTCTTGGACTAGCTACAAAGCGTGCAGGGTCCAAAAAGTCCGAATCCTCTCTCAGTACGCCGGAGCCTCCTTTTATAGTCAAAGGGGCTGCCACAGTGGCACACAGGAGGTGGAAAGTTGTACAGTAGTCGAGTTTATCTCTGGCACCTTAGGACAAACGCATTTAGTGCGCTGCCGACATGCTCTCTCACTTTCTCCGGGACGGCAAGGAAACTCGTCCCGCCCGCCGCCGCTTCGCCTCACTCCGACGCGCGTCCAGGCTGACTAGGCGTGCATCGCCACACTGGCTCGCTGGCTGCTGAGTTGGTGCGGTGGCAGAGTCTTCATGAAGATCTGCATGCCACCACGCAGGTGCTTGTTGAGTTGGCCTGGAAGCTGCACGTCGCCACGCAGGTGCCTGCCTTGTTGGCGGGTTGACTGCTGTGTTGCACGGTGGTGGAGCCTTGGAAGGTGGGAGCCTGGCTGCGGCCCCGCAGATGTCCCCGGCAAGGGTCTTGCCGGGGCCCCGACAAGGGCCTTGCCGGGGTCCCGCAGGCGTCCCTGGCAAGGATCTTGCCGGGGTCTTCATCTTCTGTTTCTCATCTAGTATTGTACGTTCTTGGTCTTCACAAAGATCTGCATGCCACCATGCAGGCGCCTCCCGAGCCTTGGTTCCAATGTTGTCGATGGTGTTGGAACTCTTATTAGACTCAAGGGTGGCGGCTCTGCTAGTGTTGGGCAAGTTGCCCCGGCAAGGCATAACCTTCCGGTACCTTAGGCAATTCATATCTAGGAGGGCTAGTTCTAGCAGGTGTTTCAGGAGTTTTCAGTTTCAAGCTCGTCATCAGATTCAACAACATCATGTTGTATTACTCTAGCAATTTGTTCATCAAGAAATTCACCAAGTGGCACATCATCATTATCAAGAAAGGTACTAGCATCATCATAAGCATCATTCATAGTAGAAGTAGCATCATCAATAACTTGCGACATATCAGAATTAATATCATGTGGTGGTGTTGCAAGTTTACTCATAACAGAAGGTGAATCTAAAGCAGAACTGGATGGCAGTTTCTTACCTTCCCTCGTACTTGAGGGGAATATCTTAGTCTTAGGATCCTTCATATTCTTCATAATAATAAATTGATAATAATCCCAAGTGACTCAACAAATATAGCTATGCTCCCCGGCAACGGCGCCAAAAAAGGTCTTGATAACCCACAAGTATAGGGGATCACAACAGTTTTCGAGGGTAGAGTATTCAACCCAAATTTATAGATTCGACACAAGGGGAGCCAAAGAATATTTGAATGTATTAGCAGCTGAGTTGTTAATTCAACCACACCTGGAGATTAATTACCTACAGCAAAGTGATCAGTAGCCAAGGAGTTTGATAGTTTTGATAGTAGTGACAACAGCAATAGTAACAGTAACAGTGATAGCAGTAATTTTGTTGCAAGTGTAACAGTTATGATAGCAGTAGTAACTTAGCAGAAACAATATGGAAAAGTTCGTAGGCATTGGATCGGTGACTTGTTGGATGATATTCATCATGTGACAGTTATAACCTTGGGCGATTCGACACTAGCTCCAGTTCATTGATATAATGTAGGCATGTATTCCGTAAATAGTCATACGTGCTTTATTAAAAGAACTTGCATGAATCTTTTATCCTACCCTCCCATGGCAGCAGGGTCCATATTGGAAACTAAGGTATATTAAGGCCTCCTTTTAATAGAGAACCGGAACAAAGCATTAACACATAGTGAATACATGAACTCCTCAAACTACGGTCATCATGGGGAGTGGGCCCGGTTGTTGTCCCTCCAGGGTTGCCGGATCATAACACGTAGTAGGTGACTATAACTTGCAAGATCGGATCTAGAACATGGATATAATGATGATAACATAATCGGTTCAGATCTGAAATCATGGCACCCGGGCCCAAAGTGACAAGCATTAAGCATGGCAAAGTCATAGAAACATCAATCTAAGAACATAGTGTATACTAGGGATCAAGCCCTAACAAAACTAATTCGACTACATGATGAATTTCATCCAACTCCTGACCGACCAGCGAGCCTACGAAGGAATTACTCACTCCCGGTGGGGAGCATCATGGAATTGGAGATGGAGAAGGGTTGGTGATGACGAAGAACGAAGATCCCCCTCTCCGGAGCCCCAAACGGACTCCAGATCTGCCCTCCCGAGGAAGAACAGGGCTTGGCGGCGGCTTCTAAGAAATAGGCCACCTGTCTAGTATATGAAACAGAACAAATGCACTAGTATATGAAATAGAAAAGACGCAATATTGTAAGAAACATAAGAAATGCAAAATTGTGTGAAACAGAAGAAATGCACTAGTATATGAAATAGAAGATATGCAAAATTATATACCTCGGAGGCCTTCATTTTCCTCCCTGTTTTTTTTCTTCAGAAAAGCATTTTTTCTTGCCTTTTTTGGATTTTTGTGGCAACCTGTCTTATTGTGGCTTGTCTTGCCACACATACTACAAGTAATTTTAATCCCATGTTTTGACATATTCTTCCCCTTTGGTGCCTCTCCCTCTTCCCTCCTCCTATCATTTTTCCTGGGCCTACCAGGCATGCTCACATAACTAGGAGCTTGTGGTCTGGGCTTCTGAGAAATAGGCCACCTTTCCTCACCTTCAACTGGCTCTAAGCAGTGCTCATATGTTTTCTTGAATTGCTCAACTGAATGACACTTGTCAATGAAGTCTTCAATTCTTTTGCCACTCTTATATATAGCACTTATAGCATGGCAGCAAGGTAGCCCTGCCAGTTGTAGGTACCCATAGGAACATGCCCTCTTATCTAAATTGACAGTGTAGGTCCTTCCCCTTCCACTTACATGTTTAACCTCAAATCCTTCTTTCCCGTTCCACAACACGTCACAAAACTGATCAAACCCTGTAGATGGCCAGAAACAACAATACTATTTAATAACATGACAATGTAAAGTTGTAAACTATGTAAAGTACTAGGCAATAGGAAGTATATTTTCATCTTTCTTTGACAGGAACATGATCACCAAGAAACCCGTTCAGTTCTGGCAGAGACAACTTGTCTCTTTCTATCTGTGACATTGCCTCATCTCCTCCAACATAGTCTAAGTTAGGTCCCATCCGAACAAATTGGACACCGAAGTGAAACCTCACATTCAGTATGTCACATGGATCCATGATGAAAGGATGAACCCTAACCTGCATTGCCACACAATTGTTGACAATATCAACGGCTGATACAACACATCCAAACTGAATGCAAGATGAAATTCAAATTTAACTCACTAAACACCCTAAGAACCCTCACTTTTCCTAATAAAAAGCCCTAACCAGAGACAATCAGCGCTGGGAGATGCAACTATGACAAGACGGGCAGAAAGTGGAAGGAGATTACCAGCGATTTTTCTGTCCGCCTCGATCTTCTTGCGTTCCAGCGATCAACCGCCACCGGCCGCCATTGCTGCTGCGAGGAAGAGGATGAAAAGCGGAATAAGGGGAAGCATCAGGTGAGAAAAGTGGGAGGGAGGTGTGTTCATTTTGGGGTTTATGAGGGACCTACGAGGCCCATAGCCAGTCCTTGTTGGCGGGCCTTTCCCCTTCTTTGTGCCATGCACTCAATCCCATCTCACACAAACACGGAAAGGGCTGGGATAAGTTGGGATTGGAGAGGACAGGGTGACGAATTCAGGGATTTAGAGGTTAGTGTTGCTTTCAGACTTTGGGTACGAATTCAAGGTTTTTTCCAGACTTTTCCCTTTTATTTTTGCTAACCTTTTTTCTTCCAGCCCACTAACACATGGGGCCGTATACACAGAGAGAGAAAGTGAGTTGATGAGGCGCCATGTGGATTGTTTGACCACTCAAACCGATGGAATACAGAGCTATACAGTTTGAGAGTGTCCGTATAATCACCTCAACACGTATATAATGACCGTACTCTTGAGTACAGTGACCAAAGTGAGCGTTTATAACAAGTTCAATTACCACTGGGCATTTTTATTCATACATAGGCGCACCCGGGTGCCACATCGCCTATATTCAAAAATAATTTAATAATTTACAAAAAACGTCAGAAAATCCTGAACTATTTACGGAATCAAACATGATGAAGTATTGCACACATATAAAAAGATTAAATAGGGAATGAATTTCATTGTATCCGGGGTCAAAGATTTGCCGAAAAATGCTAGATACTATTCATGCTATATTGTCGTCATAAATTAATTTTTTGCCTTGTAGCCTACGGGAAGCATTCCTCGGCCAAACTTTTTATAGGAATATAATATCTGGTCATATTTGATTCCAAAAAAGTTCCATGATTTTTTGTCCTAGTTCTCAAATTACTTAAATCTTTTTGAATATAGCTCGAGTGGAGCACCTGAGTGCTCCTAATCCGCTTTTGTGAGGAGAGGTGCTATTCCTCGATCTACGTGCCAAATAGCCACGAAACATGCACCCCATGTCCCTCCCGCGCATGATTTTGGGCCAGCCAGGTGCTGGGACTTTTTCTTTCATTTTTCTAATTTCCTTTTGTTTGGGATTTCACGAATCATTCCGAAAAACCTAAAACAATATTTGGGATTTCAAGAAACCACGAATTCAAAAATGTTTGTAATTTTCAAAAAATATCCTCATACTTAAAAATATCCACAAATTCAAACATGTTCAAGATATTCAAAAATGTTTAGGACTTCAGAAAATATTTGCAGAAAACAAAAAATAAAGAAAGATAAAATTTAAGGCAAAAAGAGGAAGGCAAAAGTAGAAATAAATAGAAACCGTTTCATGGAAGGATTTAGAATCTTCCCAAAACTGCGGTACGCATTTGATTGCTATCACTCGCGTTACACGCTAAATAGCCAGTAAACGCTTAACACCCCCCCCCCCGTTCACCTCGCACGATTTGGGCTGGCCCAAGTGTGGGGAGGAGCTACCCTATTTTCTATTTTTTTCTTCTTGTTTGGGATTTCAAAAAGGTCTGAAGAAAATCAAATAATTGTTCAGGTTAAAAAAATCCAAAATTTAGTTTTTTGAGAAATTTGAACAAATGTTCAAAAGTCCAACAAAACTGTGTGATTTTAAAAAATCACAATTTTGGAAAAAATGTTTGCCAATTTTTGAAAAAATGCTTTGTCGGACGAGGAGTATGGACCGACGGAGCTTGACCAAATGATTCAAGATGAGTTATTCGATTCGTCAGATCCGGACAAAGAAGTGGTCATGATTATGCTCATGAACATGCAAGAGGAAATGGACCGGCAAGTGGAGCATATTCTCAACTTCAAGGGCTCAATCAAATGGAGAAGCGTGATCAACCAAGACAGGATGTCCGGAGCAAAGCTACTGCACAAGGACAATGTGCTCCCAAACCTACTTTCCTGGATGATCCATGGTTTCGTCGCCGTTTTCGCATGCGGAAACCATTGTTTTTGCGCATTGTCAAGGGAGTGGAGGCACACGATGACTACGTCAAGCTCACAAGGGATAGCTGCGGCCAACTCTCTTTCTCGGCCAAGCGGAAGTGCACGACTACTCTAAGGATGCTTGCACATGGTACTGCTGCAGATGCCGTTGGTGAGATGGTCATGATGGGGAAGAGCACGTGCCTGAAGACTACTGTCAAGTTTGCCTACGCCATGGTAGAGGTGTTTGGACCTGAGTATCTCACAGAACCAAATGTGCAGGACACGAAAAAGTTGTTTTCTATTGAAGAGGCAAGGGGGTTTCTAGGAATGCTCGGATCAATTGATTGCATGCATTGGCAATGGAAGAATTGCCCTAAAGGTCTGCGGGGAATGTATCATGGTCACACCAGAGAGGCCACCATCATAAGTGGTGGCTTCACATGACTTATGGATTTGTCATGCCTTCTATGGAATGTCCGGTGTTCAGTAGGCTTTGCAATGGGGAATCACCACACCGTCAACGGCCGAGACTACAACATGGGATACTATCTTGCCGATGGTATCTATCCTTAGTGGGCGGCGTTTGTGAAGACCATATCCCAGCCGCGTGGTAATAAACAGACACTTTGCAACAATGCAGGAAGCGGCTAGGAAGGATATGGAGAGGGCATTTGGTGTGCTTCAGGCTCGTTGGGGAATTGTGTGGAGCGCTGCAATGATGTGGGAATCGGAAACTTTGTGGCAGCTGATGAGATGTTATGTTATTCTGCACAATATGATTGTCGAGGATGAGGGTGATAGTGTAGCCCAAACCCATGATTTCGAAGCACCTGGAGAACAAGTTGAAATCCCGGAAGATCAAGATGCGGCTCAGCTGATGAACTTTCTGCAGATGCATCAGAATCTTCGAGTTCAACAGGTGCACACGCAACTACTCAATGATCTTGTGGATCCATGTGTCAACCAAGGAGACAATGCTTGAGTTTCGCACTTAAAATAAATTTTATGTAAATATATGCTTGGTACCAACTATTGCTATTTATGTGCGACATTGTGTTGCATGATCGACGTGCATGTATTTGCATGGATTGGAGATATGTGGATGACTGAAAGAAAATATGAAGGCCCATTCGGATGCGTCCGCGGGCGTGACTGGTCACGTCCACGACGTTTTAAGGGCAAGATTTGCCAAGTCCAACGGTAGATGCTCTAAGGTTTTGTCCAAGATGCTCGCAGGGGATAACCTAACATCGAATGGCGCCAACATATGATGTCCATGTGTTATCTGTGTACCTGGTCTCCCCTTTGTTGTCAAGCCAAATGAAAGTGAGATTTAACTAATTAAGTACTTCCGTTTCAAAATAAGAACTTGGATTCACCATCATATGGACTCACACTGCTTGGAAAATGCATGTCATATCCACTACTTCCCCCCTTTTAGTGTGATGGCGCGCCTCCGGTGCATATACAAATAGTACTATATACCTACTTGCGGTTGCAGAATAGCTTTTGTTTATTTATAAAGAATGCTTTGATTAATTCATATTGTAGGATCCAATGAATATTTAGTATTATGAGCGGCATCTGGCCTCTGCATATCTAAAATGGACACAACAGCTAACAATTTGCCGCAATAAAATTTTGTGACATTAATTAAAATTATATGAGACCAAAACTATACCTATATCGATGTAGGTGGTAGGACGATACGAAGATTATGTTATTACCCATGTCAGTTAAAACCTCTCTGGCCATTCGGCATTCGCTCTAATCACATGCACACCGCCTAGAATAACGGTTGGCAGATCTCTGGAGGTTAGCTTTCTAGTCTAGCTAGTCAAATCAACTAACAATATAGTACAACAAGAACAACAACAACAACAACAACAACAACAACAACAACAACAACAACAACAACAACAACAACAACAACAACAACAACAACAACAACAACAACAACAACAACAACAACAACAACAACAACAAAGCCTTTAGTCCCAAACAAGTTGGGGTAGCCTAGAGGTGAAACCCATAAGATCTCGCGGCCAACTCATGGCTCTGGCACATGGATAGCAAGCTTCCATGCACCCCTATCCATAGCTAGCTCTTTGGTGATACTCCAATCCTTCAGGTCTCTCTTAACGGACCTCTTCCATGTCAAATTCGGTCTACCGCGCCCTCTCTTGACATTCTCCGTATGCTTTAGCCGTCCGATAAACACTGGAGCTTCTAGAGACCTGCGCTGAATATGCCCAAACCATCTCAGACGATGTTGGACAAGTTTCTCTTCAATTGGTGCTACCCCAACTCTATCTCGTATATCATCATTCCGGACTCGATCCTTCCTCGTGTGGCCACACATCCATCTCAACATACGCATCTCTAATACGTCTCCAACGTATCTATAATTTTTGATTGTTCCATGCTGTTTTATTATCAATCTTGGATGTTTTATAATAATTTTATATCATTTTTGGTACTAACTTATTGACATAGTGCCAAGTGCAAGTTGATGTTTTTCCCATGTTTTTTACATCGCAGAAAATCCTTATCAGACGGAGCCCAAATGCCATGAAACTTTACGGAGATTTTTTATGGACCAGAAGGAAGATATTGGGCCCTGGTTGCACCTGGGGGGTGTCCCGAGGAGGGGACAACCCACCAGGGCGCGCCAGGAGGCCCAGGCGCGCCCCGGTGTGTTGTGCCCACCACGGGTGCCCTCCGGACCGCCTCTTTGCTCTATAAATAACCCAATATTCCAGAAACCCTAGAACCGTTGATGAAATATTCATCCAGCCGCCATAGAGTCCAGAACCACCAGATCCAATCTAGACACCATCTCGGATGGAGTTCACCACCTCCATTGGTGCCTCTCCGATGATGCGTGAGTAGTTCTTTGTAGACCTTCGGTTCCGTAGTTAGTAGCTAGATGGATTTCTCTCTCTCGCTGAATTCTCAATACAATGGTCTCTTGGTGATCCATATGATGTAACTCTTTTTTCGGTGTGTTTGTTCGGATCTGATGAACTTTGAGTTTATGATCAGTCATATCTTTTTATATCCATGAAAGTTATTTGAGTTTGTTTGATCTCTTATATGCATGATCTCTTATAGCCTCGTATTTCTTCTCCAATATTTGGGTTTGTTTGGCCAACTTGATATATTTATCATGCAATGGGAAGAGGTTCCCGGTAGTGGGTTTGATCTTACGGTGCTCGACCCCAGTGACAGAAAGGGAACCGACACGTATGTTTCATTGCTACTAAGGATAAAAAGATCAGAGCTATTTCTAACGCCATAGATAAACGGATCTTGTCTACATCATGCCATCGTTCTTATTGCATTACTCAATTTTTCCATGAACTTAATACACTAGATGCATGCTGGATAGCGGTCGATGTGTGGAGTAATAGTAGTAGATGCAGGCAGGAGTCGGTCTACTAATCTTGGACATGATGCCTATGTATTGATCATTGCCTGGATATCGTCATAATTATTTGAGGTTCTATCAATTGCCCAATAGTAATTTTTTTACCCACCGTTTGCTATCTTTCTTAAGAGAAGCCACTAGTGACACCTACGGCCCCCGGGTCTTCTTTCTCATATAATTGCTTGCGATCAACTTTTCCTTTGCATTTTTATTTTCAGATCTATTAAACCAAAAATACCTTGCTGCAATTTTTCCTTATTTATTTTATTTGGTGTTCGATCTACCAATTTACTAAAAAATTATCTCACGTCCGTTTGCCTATCTTCAGGCGCCGTACCCCGGAAGGGATTGACAACCCCTTTAACACGTCGGGTTGTGAGGATTTGTTATCTGTGTGCAGGGGCTGCTTACGTTGTGTTGCTTGGTTCTCCTACTGGTTTGATAACCTTGGTTTCATATCTGAGGGAAACACCGACCGCCGCTGTGCTGCATCATCCCTTCCTCTTTGGGAAAAAACCGACGTAGCTTCAAGCGACATCAAAAGGAATTTCTGGCACCGTTGCCGGGGAGGATCTTCAACATAACCAGGTTCCTAATCACAAATCTTATATCCTTGCAATTAAAATTATTTGCCATTTGCCTCTCGTTTTCCTCTCCCCGACTTCACAAAAATTTGCCGTTTTATTCACCCTCTTTTTCGTTCGCCTTTTTCTCGTCAGATCTCATGTTTGCTTGTGTTGCCATGTGTCTTCTATTTGCTTGCATCTTCGCTTGCTAAAAATCTATTGATATGGATCCGCATCCACTTGCTAATCTTTTCAAAATATCCAATTATGATGAACCAATTGCTAGTGATCTGAGTGCACTAGATTATCTTTATGAATTTGCTTGAGATTCGTGAATCTGAAAATTATGATGAAGACATTTATGAAGTGATTCATGATAACTCCTTCAATGAAAAGCATGATTGCAATGATTGTACTATAAATTCTATCAATGTCAATTATGCTAATAATATGCAAAACCCCAAGCTTGGGGATGCTAATTTTGCTATGTCCACTACTTGTTGCAATTATCATGATTGGGAGGATTCTTCTTATGATCTTGAAAATTTATTTAAGCCTCATGATGAATATGTTTGCAATAATATTGAAAGTGGGTCTATAAGAGCCTCAACTTTAGGTAAAAGAAATCCCACATATTTGGAGAGTGTTCGACCTTATGAAATTTTTGATGAAAGTGGGTTTGGAGAGGTCATTATTTAGTTGATGATAATCCCACTATTTTGGAAGAGTGTCAACGTTGCATGCATGTGGATCATATAGAAAATATGTTATGTGATAGCTATATTCTTGAATTTGAATATGATCCCACATATAATTATTATGAGAGAGGGAAATATGGTTGTAGAAATTTTCATGCTACTAAATTACCTCTCTTCATATTGAGATTGTCTATGTTTTATTCTTCTTCCTTGCATATGCTAGAAATTTCTTGTCTTGATAATTTGTTTGCTTATAAAATTCCTATGCATAGGAAGTATGTTAGACTTAAATGTTTTCTTCACATGTTACATGATGCTCTCTTCATGTTTTAATTACTATCTTTCATGTGAGCATCATTGAAATATTATGCCTAGCTAAGGGCGTAAAACTATAGCACTTGTTGGGAGGCAACCCAGTGAATAAATTTTATTTTTGCTTTTTTCTTTCTGTTCTTGAGTGTTAGCATAATTATGCTACTGTCATGATTGTGTTTTTTTGTTTTAATTAGTGTTTATGCCAAGTAGAACCGATAGGATCTTCTTGGGTGATAGTTGTTTGATCTTGCTGAAAAAGACAGAAACTTTGCGCTCACGAAATTAATTCTCATTTTTTATGAGAAAGAGATTTTGCCCTGATTCATTTTGAAGAAGATTAATATACAAATTGCTCAGGTCGTCCTACTTTTTAAAGAATTTTTGGAGTTCCAGAAGTTTTCATTTAAGTCAGATTGCTACAGACTGTTCTGTTTTGATAGATTCTGTTTTCTTTGTGTTGTGTGCTTATTTTGATGGCTCTATGGTTTTCTTTGATGAGTTTTTGCCATAGAAAAGTTGAAATAAAGTAGAGATAATACAAAACCAAAATATGAATTGGTTGGATACAGCACTTATAGTAGCGGTTTACTTTCTTACACTAACGGATCTCACGGAGGTTTTCTTGAGTTTTGTGTGATTGAAGTTTTCAAGTTTTGGGTTATCTTACAATGGATGAAAGAAGGATAGAAGAGCCTAAGCTTGGGGATGCCCCGGCATCCCAAGCTATTATCCAAGAATGAGCAGGCAACTAAGCTTGGGGCTGCCCCTGAGTGCCATAACCTCTTTCTTCTAACGACCATCGGTATTTTACTCGAGGCAATATTTTTATTCGTCACATGATATGTGCTTTGCTCTGAGCGTCTTGTATGATATGAGTCTTTGATGGTTTTATTTTGTGTTCTAAGTCATCAATCCTTGCTGGACACACCTATTTGAGAGAGCCAAAATTATATCATGACTTGTTAGAATTGCTCTATGTGCTTCACTTAAATCTTTATGAGCTAGGCCTTGCTCTAGTGCTTCACTTATATCTTTTTGAGCACGGTATGCTTAGTACTTTTCAAGAAAATGCTCTCTTGCTTCACTTAGATTTATTTGAGGGTTGGTAAAATTTCTAAGAAATTCTCTCTTGCTTCACTTAAATTGTTTTGAGAGAAAGAAAATTTGTTATGCTCATGATCTTTGCTTATATTTGTTGGAGCTTATGAAGAGCAACACATGAAAATTAGTCCCAAAGTGATAGATATCCAAGAAGGATAAAGAAATAAAGAAAAAATGTCATGAAGATCGTTGGACAAAATTAACTTGATCCTTAGTAATAGTTTTGGGATATGATGATGTGATATATGAGTTATTGTAGCGACCAGACCTCAAACAGTCTGATCTCTGTGCATCAGTGTCATCCCTGGATCGGTAATGCTGACACGCACAGTACTTGAGGATTTATAATAGAGTAGTAATCACACACTTATTACATCGAATGTCTCAAAAGAGAACTTATTACAATAAAATATGCCTTAAGGCCATCTAAAATCGATATCAGCGGAAGGCTTGGAAGATAAAGTGAGTCCATCAACTCCAACGGCATCACTGAGTGAAAGACAACGACCTATGGCTCCTTACTCGTCGTCTGGAAAGTCTGCAACATGAACGTTGCAGCCCGAAACGGGTCAGCACATGGAATATGCTGGCAAGGTAACACATAGAGTAATGAACAGAATAAATGCTATCACTACATGCATATTTGGCTGGTGGTAAGCTCTAGAGTTACAGTTTTGCATAAAGCCAATTTTTCCCTACAACAAAGGAATAAATTTTATTTAACTATCATGGTGGTTATTAAACCTTGAGAAGGTTCCTCGAACTCAATCCCAATTAAGCATCATCATTAAACCCAATCAAATTATATTAAGAGTGATGAGATCAACAAGATAATCCAAGAACCAGATACTCAAGATGTCCATAACCGGGGACACGGCTGTTGGAAATATGCCCTAGAGGCAATAATAAATAGGTTATTATTATATTTCCTTGTTCATGATAATCGTTTATTATCCATGCTAGAATTGTATTGATAGGAAACTCAGATACATGTGTGGATACATAGACAACACCATGTCCCTAGTAAGCCTCTAGTTGACTAGCTCGTTGATCAATAGATGGTTACAGTTTCCTGACCATGGACATTGGATGTCGTTGATAACGGGATCACATCATTAGGAGAATGATGTGATGGACAAGACCCAATCCTAAGCCTAGCACAAGATCGTGTAGTTCGTTTGCTCAGAGCTTTTCTAATGTCAAGTATCATTTCCTTAGACCATGAGATTGTGAAACTCCCGGATACCGTAGGAATGCTTTGGGTGTACCAAACGTCACAACATAACTGGGTGGCTATAAAGGTGCACTACAGGTATCTCCGAAAGTGTCTGTTGGGTTGGCACGAATCGAGACTGGGATTTGTCACTCCGTGTAAACGGAGAGGTATCTCTGGGCCCACTCGGTAGGACATCATCATAATGTGCACAATGTGACCAAGGAGTTGATCACGGGATGATGTGAGTTACGGAACGAGTAAAGAGAGTTGCCGGTAACGAGATTGAACAAGGTATCGGGATACCGACGATCGAATCTCGGGCAAGTAACATACCGGTAGACAAAGAGAATTGTATACGGGATTGATTGAATCCCCGACATCGTGGATGAGATCATCGTGGAACATGTGCGAGCCAACATGGGTATCCAGATCCCGCTATTGGTTATTGACCGGAGAACGTCTCCGTCATGTCTGCATGGTTCCCGAACCCGTAGGGTCTACACGCTTAAGGTTGGATGACGCTAGGGTTATAGGGAAAGCATGTACGTGGTTACCGAATGTTGTTCCGAGTCCCGGATGAGATCCCGGACGTCACGAGGAGTTCCGGAATGGTCCGGAGGTAAAGATTTATATATGGAAAGTTGTTGTTCGGGTTCCGGGAAAAGTTCGGGTTTTTCGGTATTGTACCGGGAAGCTTCCAGAACGTTCCGGAGGATTCCGGAGGTCCGGAAAATGTTTCACCACGTCCAATACAGCAGCATGGGCTGTAAGGGGGCGTCCTAGCCTTAATGGGCCAGGGGCACCAGCCCCCCCAAGGCCCATGCGCATGGGTAGGGAAAACCCTAAGGGGGAGGGCCTCCACTTGACTTGGGAGGCACTCCTCCCCCCTTTGGCCGCCGCCCCCAACCCTAGATGAGATCTAAGGGGGCCGCCCCCCCTCTCCCCCACCTATAAATAGTGGAGGGGTGGGAGGGCAGCGACAACCCAAGGTCTGGCGCAGCCCTTCCCCTCTACCAAGTCCTCCTCCTCTCCCGCGGTGCTTGGCGAAACCCTGCGGGATTGCCACGCTCCTCCACCACCACCACGCCGTCGTGCTGCTGCTGGATGGAGTCTTCCCCAACCTCTCCCTCTCTCCTTGCTGGATCAAGGCGTGGGAGACGTCATCGGGCTGCACGTGTGTTGAACGCGGAGGCACCGTTCTTCGGTGCTCAGATCGGAATCAACCGCGATCTGAATCGCTACGAGTACGACTCCCTCATCCGCGTTCTTGCAACGCTTCCGCATCGCGATCTACAAGGGTATGTAGATGCACTCCCCTTCCCCTCGTTGCTAGATTACTCCATAGATTGATCTTGGTGATGCGTAGAAAATTTTGAATTTCTACTACGTTCCCCAACAACGGCTAACCATGATTAGTTTGCACACTCTGCAGAGGTTTGCGCACTTTTCCCCACAAGACTCGAATGCATCCATGGTCAGAGATTCGAGACACAGTCTTTCTGAAGCATTAACTCTCTACTCTGGATAGACAGTACCACCTACAACCCACTACATCTGCTAGTCTACCTCTTCAAGAGCTTCACGCAACTTACTCAACTATGCCAGAGCCCATAATGGCTTGTGGCTGCACACGGAAGTTTCTAGCATGAATAATCTTATGATCCCTTTGAGCCTTGGTGGCGGGCCGTAGGATGATCACACGGGTCCTCCGGGATATCCTAGGACAACACTGGATTCTCCTGGTGCCCACAAACAATCCACCCAGATGTGTATTAAAGTTGCCACCTTAAGTTGGACAATTAATTAACAAACTCACATCTGTCATGAATACACTCAAACCCAATCCATGTCTACTAGCATAGCATAGCAATATAAGCAACGTAGAAGTATCTCCCATAGGTTTGAAAATAAACAGGTGAATAGGTACTACCTCATCTACTTCCCAAAACCCACAATTTAATCAAATACTAACCATGCAATTGTTTGAGGATTGATCTAATGCAATAAAACTGGGTAGTAAAGAGGTATGATCAAAGTGTTACTTGCCTTGCTGATGATTCGCGAAACCTAGAGACTCATAGTAGCACGCTTCGCACTCCGGGTACTCTATCGCAAACAAACAAGCATACAATAAGCACTCAACTAGATGCACGGATAAAACTCAAATAAGAGATTTAACCAGAATTTTCAACTTACGAACTCCGGTTTGCAAAAAGAATCAAACCAAACGAAGCAACAAAACTCAAACTGCGAAAGAAACAAGATCCGTTTACTAATCTGGACTTAGGTCAAATTTTACAGTAGCAAAATCTTGTTCAAGTTGGTTAAACAGAAAGAGGGCTTCGAAACGAAGATCTAGGCGCTTAAATCGTCTGATTCCGATAAACGAGCAAAAAGATAAACTAAAACAAAAATCGGGTCGGAAATCACGATCGAAAATAATCGCGGAAAACCCTGGAAAAAGAAAAACTGACGAACAGGCTAACGAACGAACGTTCGCTGTCTGTGGCTAACGGATGAAAACCGTTCATTAAAACGAACGTACGAACGGGCGTTCGCTAAATAACTAAACCGAAAAAAACCGAACGAAAAAAAACAGATCTAGGGTTCGAAAATAAAAACCGATCGGTTTTCCGACGAAAGCCGGCGGTGGCGGCGGCTACCTCCGGCGAGGTCGACGGCAGCGGTGGGACGGCGGCGTGGGACGGTGAGGCGGCGCGGTCGGGCGGCGGCGCGGCGCGGTCGGGGCGGCGGCGGGGCGCGGCGGCATCGGCGGCGGCCGCGGCTGGTTAGGGTTAGGGTTTGAGCGGCGAGGCGGGCTGGTGGGTTGCGAGGGTCGGGGTGCTGGTTATAAAGGCTGGCCGGGCGAATCCTAGTCGGGCACGGCCCGACTAAGTCGGTTGACATTTTCTTTTTAAATAATTTCGCGCAAAAAAATGAAGAAAAGAAATATTAAACGGACTCCAAAAATCCTGAAATAAATTTTCCCCGTCCTCTAAAAATCTACCGAACAAGGTGAACGTTTATTTGGGACTCTAATGCAATTTTGAAAAACGCATATTTTTCCTAATTCAAATAAAATAGCGATAAAATCCGAATAAAAATCTTATTTGATTTTAATATTAAAATCTCCAATATTTCTTTATTTTGGGGAAGTCATTTTATCCCCTCTCTTTTATTTTCATAAAAGAAATATTCGAAGAGAAAATAATTAAAATCAAACGATCCTCTTTTCAAAATTTGAGAAAACTCAAATATGAAAATAACGAAAACCCCAACTCTCTCTGTGTGTCCTTGAGTTGCGTAGAATTTCTAGGATCAAGCCAAAATGCAATAAAATATGATATGCAATGATGATCTAATGTATAACATTCCAAATTGAAAATTTGGGATGTTACAAACCTACCCCCCTTAAGATGAATCTCGCCCTCGAGATTCGGGTTGGCTAGAAAATAGGTGAGGGTGATCCTTCCGTAGGTCTTCCTTTCATTCTCGGGTGGCTTCATAACCTTACGTATGGTGGCTCCACTGAACTTTGCAGAACTTGATAACCTTACTGTGTGTGACTCGGCTGGCAAACTCAAGAATCTTGACTGGTTTCTCCTCCTAGGTCAAATCGGTATCCAACTGAATCGCTTCCAGTGGCACTGCATCCCTCAGAGGAATATCAGCCATCTCTGCGTGACAGTTCTTCAACTGAGAAACGTGGAACACATCGTGAACTCCTGACAATCCTTCAGGCAATTCTAACTTGTAAGCAACATCTCCCATACGTTCCAAAACCTTGTATGGTCCCACAAAACGTGGTGCTAATTTTCCCTTACCTCCAAAACGCTTCACTCCTCGAAGCGGTGATTCACGAAGATACACTCTGTCTCCGATTTCGTAAACTGTCTATTTGCGTTTAGAATCCGCATAGCTCTTCTGCCTGGACTGAGCTACCTTCAGTCTATCGCGTATCAGCTTAACCTTCTCTTCAGACTCTTTAATCAAATCTGGTACAAACAACTAACGGTCTCCAACTTCATCCCACAACAATGGTGTCCTGCACCTCCTTCCGTACAATGCTTCGAAAGGGGTTATCTTCAAACTGGCTTGATAACTGTTGTTGTAAGAGGACTCTGCATATGGCAAATTGTCGTCCCAACTAGATCCATAATCTAGCGCACAAGCTCTCAACATGTCCTCCAGAATCAGATTGACTCTCTCGGTCTGTCCATTTGTCTGCGGATGAAAGGCTGTACTGAACTCTAGCCTGGTACCCAAAGTCTCATGCAACTGATTCCAAAACTTTGAGGTAAACTGGGTTCCTCTATCTGATACAATGGTCCTCGGAACTCCATGCAGACATACGATCCTGGTCATGTACATCTTTGCCAACTTAGCACTGGTGTAAGTGGTCTTAACTGGGATGAAATGAGCTACCTTCGTCAAACGATCGACTACAACCCATATCGAGTCATAGCCTGAACGATTCCTGGGTAATCCCGTGATAAAATCCATGCCTAGCTTATCCCACTTCCATTCGGGTATCGGCAATGGTTGTAGCAATCCTGCCGGCTTCTGATGCTCTACCTTCACTCTCTGGCATACATCACAAACTGCTACATACTCCGCAATATCCTTCTTCATTCCGGTCCACCAGAAACTGTCCTTCAAATCCAGATACATCTTGGTATTTCCTGGGTGAATCAAATACGGCGAATCATGGGCCTCCTGCAGAATCAACTTCCTGATCTCCGGATCATTAGGCACATATACGCGGTACTCAAATCATAGGGTATCGTGCTCATCCTCACGAAATCCCTTAGCTTTTCCTTTGCTCATCCTCTCTTTTATCTCGGCAATCTCCTTGCCCGTCTTCTGAGCTTCCCTGATCTTATCCATCAAAGTAGACTGAATCTCCAATGCTGCTACATAACCCCTCGGAACTATTTACAAACATAACTCACGAAGATCCTTTGCTAGCTCCTTGGGTAATCCTCCGGTCATGTGTGTATTGACATGGCTCTTGCGGCTCAACGCATCGGCTACTACGTTAGCCTTTCTGGGATGATAATGCAACTTCATATCATAATCCTTAATGAGCTCCATCTCCTTTGCCTGAGATTCAACTCCCTCTGCGTGAAGATATACTTCAAACTCTTGTGATCCGTGTACACCTCACAATGGTTTCCGATGAGAAAATGTATCCATTTCTTCAACGCATGCACTACGGCTGCTAACTCCAAATCATGGGTAGCATAATTCAACTCATTGGGTTTAAGCTGTCGTGAGGCATATGAAACAACTCTTCCCTCCTGCATAAGCACTACTCCAAGTCCTCGACGAGAAGCGTCGCAATACACCTGGTAATCCTTGCGTTGGTGTGGAAGAATCAACACTGGAGCTGTAACGAAGCATTTCTTCAACTCCTGAAAACTGGCCTCACATTCCTCAGTCCATTTGAACTTGGTGTCCTTCTTCAACAACTCCGTCATGGGCTTTGCAATCTTCGAGAAATTTTTGATGAACCTCCGGTAGTATCCTGCGAGCCCAAGGAAACTCCGGATCTCTCCAACTGACGTGGGTGCTTCCCAATTTGTCACAGTGACAACCTTGGTAGGGTCTACTGCTATTCCTTCTCCGGATATAACATCTCCGAGGAATCCAACTTCCTTCAACCAAAACTCACACTTGCTGAACTTGGCATATAACTTGTGTTCTCTGAGCTTCCCAAGTACCAGACGCAAATGCTCTTTATGCTCCTCTTCATTCTTCGAGTAGACTAGAATATCATCAATGAACACCACGACGAACTTATCCAAAAACTCTATAAACACCTTGTTCATCATGTTCATAAAATAGGCAGGTGCGTTAGTCAGACCAAATGACATAACGGTATACTCATATAGCCCGTACCTTGTGGTAAAAGTTGTCTTAGGTATATCCTCCTCTCGAATCTTCAGCTGGTGGTACCCTGATCGCAGATCGATCTTGGAAAACACCTTAGCTCCTTGCAGCTAGTCAAACAAATCATTTATCATCGGCAGTGGGTACTTGTTCTTGATCGTCACCTCATTCAACCCTCGATAATCAACAACCATCCTCAACGATCCATCCTTCTTCTCCACTAGAAGCACTGGTGATCCCCAAGGTGACGAGCTTGGGCGAATATAGCCTTTATCCAGTAACTCCTTAATCTGCTTCTTAATTTCCTCTAAATCCTTAGCGGCCATCCTGTACGGTCTCTTAGATATTGGCCCTGTGCCTGGCAAAAGCTCGATCAAAAACACAATGTCTCTATCCGGTGGCATGCCTGGCAACTCTTCTGGAAATACATCCAGGAAATCCTTCACCACTGGTACTTCCTCCTGTACAACTCCTGATAAGGAATTCACTTGAGTCCTATTCGGCACATGCCGGGATACATACTTGATCCTTCTTCCTTCTGGGGTGGTAAGCAAAGTCAACTTACTGGCGCAGTCAATGTTCCCTCCATACTTCGATAACCAATCCATGCCTAATATCACATCCAGTCCTTGTGACTCCAATACTATTAGGTCTGAGGGAAACAGGTAGTTACCAATCCTTAATGGTAACCGATCACACCATAGGCTAGCCATATACTCTACTCCTGGCGAGGTTACTAACATGGGTGACCTAAGGGATTGGGTTGGCAGTTTAAACTTATCCACAAATCCCCTTGATATGTATGAATGCGACGCACCAGTATCAAAAAGAACAATTGTAGTGAATGACTTAACCAAAAACTTACCTATTACTGCATTGGGTTGCGCTTCAACCTCCTCCACCCAAACGTGGTTCACTTGTCGCCTGTTGAAAGGGTTGGGCTTCTTCCCAGAGCTTCCATTGCCATTTCCATTCTTTGCTTCAGAACACTCCGTGGCATAATGTCCATTCTTCCCGCACTTGAAACAAGTAATGTGACTTAGATCCTTCTTGGCGGGCGTTGCTGGGTTGGTACGGTTCTGGCCGTTGCTTCCTCCATTACCATTCCCATTCCTGGGGCCACTATGGTTGTGCGAAATCCCTCCATTGTGATTGTGACCTCCATGGTTATGTTGAAGGGTTCCTCCCGAGTTCGGGGTAAAACGGGGTCTCTACTGAGCTCCAGAATTGTACTTCCCTAGTCCATACTTCCTCTTGCGGTTGTCAATCTGCTGCTGCTTCCCTTCAATCATGAGAGCTCTATCTACCAACTCCAGGTAGTTATTGAAAGTTGCCACCATCAACTACATGCTCAGCTCATCATTCAGTCCTTCCAGAAACTTCTCCTGCTTAGCTGCATCTGTAACAACGTCATCTGGGGCATAACGTGCTAGCTTACTAAAGTCATCCACATACTGGCCAACGGTGCGTCCTCCTTGGCGTAAGTTGCGAAACTCGCGCTTCTTCATGGCCATAGCTCCTGCTGATACATGGGCGGTGCGAAAAGCCTGCTGAAACTGGTCCCATGTGACAGTGTCGATGGGGTAAGTGGCTGTGAAATTCTCCCACCATGATGATGCGGGTCCATCAAGCTGATGTGCGGCAAAATGCACTCTCTCCGCATCTGTGCATCCTGCCGTGGTCAACTCCCTTCCAATATTGCGGAGCCAATCATCTGCAACTATCGGCTCAGTGCTACTGGAGAACACCGGCGGATTCAGCCTTAGAAAACGGGCTAAGTGATCAACAGGTGGTGGTGGTGGTGGGTTATTGTTGTTGTTGTTCCCCTGATTCTGATTCCGGACTAGTATCTGCATCAATGCATTCTGCTGCTGGATAGACTGAGTGAGCTCTGGCGGGAAAGCAAATCCATTGTCGCGTCTCGGAGGCATCTGCTGGGTTTAGAAAAGGTGAGAAAACAGAATAGAATGAGGTCTAGGGGGAAACACTACCCATATGCACATGAGACAAACACAATCATATCACTTCAATCAATTCAAACAAGGGCATGCAATCGGTCTAACTATCGTTACAAAAGTGCTCGGACTATACTATATACATGGGGGAAATTTCTACTACTGATATGGTGGTCGACTGGAAAAATTGATCGGTGGAAGACTCCATAATATCTGCTCCAACTTCATCAACAAAGTCATCATCGCTATCGTCGGGGTCCGAGTCGGTGTCGTCGATGATGATGTAGTTCTCCGGGAAAGTGGAATCGTCGTCTTCTCCTCCTGGCGCGGGGTCTCCCATGAAGACTCCTAGCTTCCTTGTGAGGTCGTCATCCTTCTCCACGAGTATCGTCATTTCCTCCTTGTATCCATCTCGTGTAGACTTGAGTTCTTCCTCCAGCTACGTGATCCTGGTCATTGCCTTCTTCAGATCTATCATGCCTGCGCACATCTGGTTCTCCAGGCGACGAATGTGCTGATTTAACTCCTGGATGAAAGCTGCAATGGACCTATCCTTCCTAGTGCTGATCATCTCCCATTGCTCATCTCGGCGCCCACAAATCTGGTAGATAGTATCCTTGAGATCCTTGTGGTAAACTTCTCTGATGCGTCCCATGGCGACGTGGGCTGCCATGCTCTTTCCTAGAATCCAGGTTGGTGCATCAAAGGAAAACTCTATGGGCTCAGTGACTGGCATGAATGTCCTTCCTGGAACTTGAACTTGAATCATCCAGCGCTCCTCTTCTGGTAAAGTGGCGTTGTAGGTCCCGGTGAAGCTTGGTATTCCGATGTTCAGGTATCTAGTAACTTCCTTCAAGTGTCGTCCAAAAGGTGTATCTTCATCCGGTTGTGCAAACTTGTTCCTCGAGTCCGCCATCCTAAAGAGTAGAAAATGGAGAGGAGTCAGAAATGAGAAGAGAGTAGTGATCTAGGGTTTTAGCTTAGTGGTCATGTCCTACAGTCAGCGTGTGCTCTGATACCATCTTGTAGCGACCAGACCTCAAACCGTCTGATCTCTGTCCATCAGTGTCATCCCTGGATCGGTAATGCTGACACGCACAGTACTTGAGGATTTATAAGAGTGTAGCAATCACACACTTATTACATCGAATGTCTCAAAAGGGAACTTATTTCAATAGAATATGGCTTAAGGCCATCAAAAATTGATAACAGCGGAAGGCTTGGAAGATAAAGTGAGTCCATCAACTCCAACGGCATCACTGAGTGAAAGACAACAACCTATGGCTCCTTACTCGTCGTCTGAAAAGTCTGCAACATGAACATTGCAGCCCGAAACAGGTCAGCACATGGAATATGCTGGCAAGGTAACACATAGAGTAATGAACAGAATAAATGCTATCACTACATGCATATTTGGCTGGTGGTAAGCTCTAGGGTTACAGTTTTGCATAAAGCCAATTTTTCCCTACAACAAAGGAATAAATTTTATTTAACTATCATGGTGGTTGTTAAACATTGAGAAGGTTCCTCCAACTCAATCCCAATTAAGCATCATCATTAAACCCAATCAAATTATATTAAGAGTGATGAGATCAACATGATAATCCAAGAACCAGATACTCAAGATGTCCATAACCGGGGACACGGCTAACCATGATTAGTTTGTACAATCTGCAGAGGTTTGCACACTTGTCCCCACAAGACTCAAATGCATCCATGGTCGGAGATTCGAGACACAGTCTTTCTGAAGCATTAACTCTCTACTCTGGATAGACAGTGCCACCTGCAACCCAATACATCTGCTAGTCTACCTCTTCAAGATCTTCACGCAACTTACTCAACTATGCCAGAGCCCATAATGGCTTGTGGCTGCACACGGAAGTTTCTAGCATGAATAATCTTATGATCCCTTTGAGCCTGGGTGGCGGGCCGTAGGATGATCACACGGGTCCTCCGGGATATCCTAGGACAACACTGGATTCTCCAGGTGCCCACAAACAATCCACCCAGATGTGTATTAAAGTTTCCACCTTAAGTTGGACCATTAATTAACAAACTCACATCTGTAAAGAGGTATGATCAAAGTGTTACTTGCCTTGCTGATGATCCGCGAAACCTAGAGACTCGTGGTAGCACACTTCGCACTCCAGGTACTCTATCGCAAACAAACGAGCATACAATAAGCACTCAACTAGATGCACGGGTAAAACTCAAATAAGAGATTTAACCAGAAAGTTCAACTTAAGAACTCCGATTTGCAAAAAGAATCAAACCAAACGAAGCAACAAAACTTAAACTGCGAAAGAAACAAGATCCGTTTACTAATCTGGACTTAGGTCAAATTTTACAGTAGCAAAATCTTGTTCAAGTTCGTTAAACAGAAAGAGGGCTTCGAAACGAAGATCTAGGCGCTTGAATCGCCTGATTCCGATAAACGAGCGAAAAGATAAACTAAAACGAAAATCGGGTCAGAAATCACGATCGAAAATAATCGCGGAAAACCCTGGAAAAAAGAAAAACTGACGAACAGGCTAACGAACGAACGTTCGCTGTCTGCGGCTAACGGATGAAAACCGTTCGTTAAAACGAATGTACGAACGGGCGTTCGCTAAATAACTAAACCGAAAAAAAACCGAACGAAAAAAACAGATCTAGGGTTCGAAAATAAAAACCGATCGGTTTTTTGACGAAAACCAGCGGCGGCGGCGGCAGCGGCGAGACGGCGGCGCGGGACGACGAGGCGGCGCTGTCGGGGCAGCGGCGAGGCGACGGCGTCCGGCAGCGGCGGCGGCGATGGGTTATGGTTAGGGTTTGGGCGGCGAGGCGGGCTGGTGGGCTGCGGGGGTCAGGGTGCTGGTATTAAAGGCTGGCCGGGCGAGTCCTAGTCGGGCAGGGCCCGCCTAAGTCGGTTGACTTTAAAAAAAATCCGCGCAAGAAAATGAAGAAACAAAATACTAAACGGACTCCAAAAATCCTGAAATAAATTTTCCCCGTCCTCTAGAAATCTACCGGATAGGGTGAACATTTATTTGGGCCTCTAATGCAATTTTGAAAAACGCATATTTTTCCTAATTCAAATAAAATAGCGATAAAATCCAAATAAAAATCTTATTTGATTTTAATATTACAATATCCAATATTTCTTTATTTTGGGGAAGTCATTTTATCCCCTCTCGTTTATTTTCATAAAAGAAATATTCGAAGAGAAAATAATTAAAATCAAACGATCCTCTTTTCAAAATTTGAAAAAAACTCAAATATGAAAATAACGAAATCCCCAACTCTCTCCGTGAGTCCTGGAGTTGTGTAGAATTTGTAGGATCAAGCCAAAATGCAATAAAATATGATATGCAATGATGATCTAATGTATAACATTCCAAATTGAAATTTTGGGACGCTACAGTTATGTTGATGAGTAATTGTGCTCTAGTAAGAATATTTGTGTTAAGGTTTGTGAATCCTTATGCATGCACGGAAGTCAATAATCATGCAATGAAAATTATATCCTACTTGTGGTGCATTATTCGGTGTTAATTGTGCTTAATGCTTGCTTATGAGATTATTCGTTTCTTGGTTGGTCGCTTCTCAATCTTTTGCTGGCCTTCACTTTGCACCAAGTATGATCTCTACTTGTGCATCCAAAATCCTTTAAACCAGTTTTGCCACATGAGTCCACTATATCTACCTATATGCGGTATTCTTTTGCCGTTCTAAGCAAATTTGCATGTGCCATCTCTAATTTTCAAAATAAACTTCTCTTTTGTGTGTTTGTTTCGCTCGCGGAACGGTAACGGGTGGCTAATATTTTCCATGCTAGATGTGTTATTCTCACGATGAGTGTTTATTCACTTGTCATTGCACGAGAGTAAGGCAAATGTATTAGGGATGCCCAGTCCCGAAATGCAAAAAAATTGAATTTACTTTATGTTGTCAAATAATAAATTCCTTGGAAAGTTTTGGTATGGAGGGCACCCGTGGATACGATTAGCCATGGAAAGTGAAAGTATGGTGGAAAAAGGAACAAACTTTATTTTCTGTTTGGGAACTGCCTATGGCATATCTAGCATGGAAAGTATTCCGAACTCTGAGTCATTTTCGTTGGTGGGATGGATACACCTCCAAAATGTTTTTATCTCTAAGTTTTTCGCTTTGAGTTCTGGCACCTCTACAAATCCCTGCTTCCCTCTGCGAAGGGCCTTTCTTATACTTTATGCAATTTTTATTTTTGAAATTTGAGTCTCCATCTTATCTCATAAAAAGCACCAACTAGGAGGCAATATGATCGTACTTAAGTATTGGTGTAGTTAATATTCGAGTGTGTTTCATGAATGGATCAAGGTTTGAGCATGATGGGCTAGGGATAACTTATTTTAGCGTTGATATTTTGAAAGACATGGTTGCTTGTTGGTATGCTTGAGTATCTAAATTATTATGTCAAGACTAGACTATTGCTTTGAATCACATAAAAGTCCAAATGTCCATGCTATAAAGAAAAGAATATGATATGACATGATGAACAGCACTCCACATCAAAAATTCTGTTTTTATCACTTACCTACTCGAGGACGAGTAGGAGTTAAGCTTGGGGATGCTGATATGTCTCCAACGTATCTATAATTTTGATTGTTCCATGTTGTTTTATTATCAATCTTGGATGTTTTATAATCATTTATAGTCATTTTATATCATTTTTTGGTACTAACCTATTGACATAGTGCCAAGTGCCAGTTGCTGTTTTTTACATCGCAGAAAATCCTTATCAGACGGTGTCCAAATGCCACGAAACTTTATGGAGATTTTTTATGGACCAGAAGGAAGATATTGGGCCCTGGTTGCACCTGGGGGGAGTCCCGAGGAGGGGACAACCCACCAGGGCGCGCCAGGAGGCCTAGGCGCGCCCTGGTGGGTTGTGCGCACCTCGGGTGCCCCCGGACCGCTTCTTCGCTCTATAAATACCCCAATATTCCAGAAACCCTAGAAGCGTCGACGAAATATTCATCCAGCCGCCGCAGAGTCCAGAACCACTAGATCCAATCTATACACCATCTCGGATGGGGTTCACCACCTCCATTGGTGCCTCTCCGATGATGCGTGAGTAGTTCTTTGTGGATCTTCGGGTCCGTAGTTAGTAGCTAGATGGCTTTCTCTCTCTCACTGAATTCTCAATACAATGGTCTCTTGGAGATCCATATGATGTAACTCTTTTTGCGGTGTGTTTGTTGAGATCTGATGAAGTTTGAGTTTATGATCAGTCATATCTTTTTATATCCATGAAAGTTATTTGAGTTTCTTTGATCTCTTATAGCCTCGTATTTCTTCTCCAATATTTGGGTTTTGTTTGGCCAACTTGATCTATTTATCTTGCAATGGGAAGAGGTGCTCGATAGTAGGTTCGATCTTACGGTGCTCGATCCCAGTGACAGAAAGGGAACCGACACGTATGTATCGTTGCTACTAAGGATAAAAAGACGAGATCTATATCTAACGCCATAGATAAACGGATCTTGTCCACATCATGTCATCCTTCTTATTTCATTACTCCGTTTTTCCATGAACTTAATACACTAGATGCATGCTAGATAGCGGTCGACGTGTGGAGTAATAGTAGTAGAGGCAGGCAGGGGTCGTTCTACTAATCTTGGACGTGATGCCTACGTATAGATCATTGCCTGGATATCGTCATAATTATTTGAGGTTCTATCAATTGCCCAACAGTAATTTGTTTACCCACCGTTTGCTATCTTTCTCGAGAGAAGCCACTAGTGAAACCTACGGCCCCCGGGTCTTCTTTCTCATATAATTGCTTGCGGTCTACTTTTCCTTTGCATTTTTATTTTCAGGTCTGTTAAACCAAAAATACAAAAATACCTTGCTGCATTTTTTCCTTATTTATTTTATTTGGCGTTCGATCTATCAATTTACTACAAAATTATCTCACGTCCGTTTGCCTATCTTCAGGCGTCGTACCCCGGAAGGGATTGACAACCCCTTTAACACGTCGGGTTGCGAGGATTTGTTATATATGTCCAGGGGCTGTTTACGTTGTGTTGCTTGGTTCTCCTACTGGTTCGATAAACTTGGTTTCATATCTGAGAGAAATACCTACCGCCGATGTGCTGCAGCATCCCTTCCTCTTTGGGGAAAAACCGACGTAGCTTCAAGCGACATCAAAAGGAATTTCTGGCGCCGTTGCCGGGGAGGATATTCAACATAACCAGGTTCCAAATCACAAATCTCATCTCCTTGCAATTTATATTATTTTCCATTTGCCTCTCATTTTCCTCTCCCCAACTTCACAAAAATATGCCGTTTTATTCACCCTCTTTTTTGTTTGCCTTTTTCTCGTCAGATCTTATGTTTTCTTGTGTTGCCATGTGTCTTCTATTTTCTTGCATCTTCAAGTGCTAAAAATCTATTGATATGGATCTGCATCCACTTTCTAATCTTTTCAAAAGATCCAATTATGGTGAGCCAATTGCTAGTGATTTGAGTGCACTAGATTATCTTTATGAAGTTTTGCTTGAGATTCGTGAATCTGAAAATTATGATGAAGAAATTTATGAAGTGATTCATGATAACTCCTTCAATGGAAAGCATGATTGCAATGATTTTACTATAAATTCTATCAATGTCAATTGTGCTAATAATATGCAAAGCCCCAAGCTTGGCTATGCTAATTTTGCTACTTCCACTACTTGTTGCAATGATCATGATTGGGGGGATTCTTCTTATGATCTTGAAAATTTATTTAAGCCTCATGATGAATATGTTTGCAATAATATTGAAAGCGGGTTTGGAAGAGTGTTCGATCTTATGAAATTTAGGTAAAAGCAATCCCACATATTTGGAGAGTGTTCGATCTTATGAATTTTTTGATGAAAGTGGGTTTGGAGAGGTTGCTACCTCTTGAGCATGCGTTGGTTTTCCCTTGAAGAGGAAAGGTTGATGTAGCAAAGTTGCGTAAGTATTTCCCTCAGTTTTTGAGAACCAAGGTATCAATCCAGTAGGAGGCTACACGCAAGTCCCTCGTACCTACACAAAAAAATAAGAACCTTGCAAGCAATGCGATAAAGGGGTTGTCAATCCCTTCATGGCCACTTGCAAAAGTGAGATCTGATAGAGATGATAAGATAATATTTTTGGTATTTTTATGGTAAAGATTGAAAGTAAAGACTGCAAAATAAACGGTGAAAGAAATAGCTAGTTGACGGAAGATTAATATGATGGAAAATAGACCCGGGGGCCATAGGTTTCACTAGTGGCTTCTCTCAAGATAGCATAAGTATTACGGTGGGTGAACAAATTACTGTCGATCAATTGATAGAAAAGTGCATAATTATGAGAATATCTAGGCATGATCATGTATATAGGCATCAAGTCCGCGACAAGTAGACCGACTCCTGCCTGCATCTACTACTATTACTCCACACATCGACCGCTATCCAGCATGCATCTAGAGTATTAGTTCATCAGAACAGAGTAACGCATTAGGCAAGATGACATGATGTAGAGGGATTAACTCAAGCAATATGATATAAACCCCATCTTTTTATCCTCAATGGCAACAATACAATATGTGTCGTTTCCCCTTCTGTCACTTGGATCGAGCACTGCAAGATTGAACCCAAAGCTAAGCACTTCTCCCATTGCAAGAAAGATCAATCTAGTAGGCCAAACCAAACTGGTAATTCGAAGAGACTTGCAAAGATAACCAATCATACATAAATGAATTCAGAGAAGATTCAAATATTGTTCATAGATAATCTTGATCATAAACCCACAATTCATCGGATCTCGACAAACACACCGCAAAAAGAGTTACATCGAATAGATCTCCAAGAAGATCGAGGAGAACTTTGTATTGAGATCCAAAGAGAGAGAAGAAGCCATCTAGCTAATAACTATGGACCCGAAGGTCTGTGGTAAACTACTCACACATCATCGGAGAGGCTATGGTGTTGATGTAGAAGCCCTCCATGATCGATTCCCCCTCCGGCGGAGCGCCGGAAAAGGCCCCAAGATGGGATCTCATGGGTACAGAAGGTTGCGACGGTGGAAATAGGGTTTTGTGGTGCTCCTCGATGGTTTCGGGGTACATGGGTATATAGAGGAGGAAGAAGTAGGTCGGTGGAGCCACGAGGGGCCCATGAGGGTGGGGGGCGCGCCTCCCTGCCTCGTGGCTTCCTCGTTGATTTCTTGACGTCCACTCCAAGTCCTCCGGTTCACGTTTGTTCCAAAAATCACACTCCCGAAGGTTTCATTCCATTTGGACTCCGTTTTGTATTCATTTTCTACAAAACAGTGAAATAGGCAAGAAAAAACGGCAATTTGCACTGGGCCTTGGGTTAGTAGGTTAGTCCCAAAAATAATATAAAAATGTATAATAAAGCCCATTAAACATCCAAAACAGAATATATAATAGCATGGAGAAATCAAAAATTATAGATACGTTGGAGACGTATCAAGCATCCCCAAGCTTAATTCCTGCTCGTCCTGGAGTAGGTAAATGATAAAAATAGAATTTTTGATGCGGAATGCTACTTAGCATATTCTTCAATGTAATTCTCTTTATTGTGGCATGAATGTTCAGATCCGAAAGATTCAAGATAAAAGTTTAATATTGACATAAAAATAATAATACTTCAAGCATACTAACTAAGCAATCATGTCTTCTCAAAATAACATGACCAAATAAAGTTCATCCCTACAAAATCATATAGTTTGGTCATGCTCCATTTTCGTCACACAAGATGCTCTCATCTTGCACAACCCCGATGACAAGCCAAGCAATTGTTTCATACTTTAGTAATCTCAATCTTTTTTCAACTTTAACGCAATACTTGAGCGTGAACCATGGATATAGCACTATGGGTGGAATAGAATATGATGATGGGGGTTGTGTGGAGAAGACAAAAAAGGAGAAAGTCTCACATTGACGCGGCTAATCAACAGGCTAGGGAGATGCCCATCAATTGATGTCAATGCAACGGATGCACTAGAGCTATAAATGTATGAAAGCTCAACAAAAGAAACTAAGTGGGTGTGCATCCAACTTGCTTGCTCACGAAGACCCAGGGCATTTGAGGAAGCCCATATTTGGAATATACAAGCCAAGTTCTACAATGAAAAATTCCCACTAGTATATGAAAGTGACAAAACAAGAGACTCTCTATCATAAAGATCATGGTGCTACTTTGAAGCACAAGTGTGGAAAAAGGGTAGTAGCATTGTCCCTTTTTATTTCTCTTTTTTTTCTTTTCTTTTTTTTTCTTTTTTTCTTTTTTTTTGGGCCTTTCTTTTTTTATTTGGCCATTCTCTTTTTTTTATGTGGGACAATGATGTATTAATGATTATCATCACACTTCTATTTATTTACAACTCGATGATTACAACTCGATACTAGAACAAAGTATGACTCTATATGAATGCCTCCGTCGGTGTACCGTGATGGGCAATGAATCAAGAGTGACATGTATGAAATAATATGCATGGTGGCTTTGCCACAAATACGAAGTCAACTACATGATCATGCAAGGCAATATGACAATGATGAAGCGTGTCATAATTAACGGAACGGTGGAAAGTTGCATGGCAATATATCTCGGAATGGCTATGGAAATGCCATAATAGGTAGGTATGGTGGCTGTTTCGAGGAAGATATAAGGAGGTTTATGTGTGATAGAGCGTATCGTATCACGGGGTTTGGATGCATCGGCGAAGTTTGCACCAACTCTCAAGGTGAGAAAGGGCAATGCACGGTACCGAAGAGGCTAGCAATGATGGAAGGTTGAGAGTGCGTATAATCCATGGACTCAACATTAGTCATAAAGAACTCACATACTTATTGCAAAAATCTACAAGTCGTCAAAAACCAAGCACTACGCGCATGCTCCTAGGGGGATAGATATGTAGGAAAAGACCATCGCTCGTCCCCGACCGCCACTCATAAGGATGACAATCAAAGAACACCTCATGTTTCAAATTTGTTACACAACGTTTACCCTACGTGCATGCTACGGGACATGCAAACTTCAACACAAGTATTTCTAAAATTCACAACTACTCAACTAGCACAACTTTAATATCACTATCTCCATATATCAAAACAATCATCAAGTATCAAACTTCGCTTAGTATTCAACGCACTTATATGAAATTTTTATTATATCCATCTTGGATGCCTATCATATTAGGACTAATTTTATAACCAAAGCATATTACCATGATGTTCTAAAGGACTCTCAAAATAATATAAGTGAAGCATGAGAGATCAATAATTTCTATAAAATAAAACCACCACCGTGCTATAAAAGATATAAGTGAAGTACTAGAGCAAAATTGTTTAGCTCAAAAGATATAAGTGAAGCACAAAGAGTATTCTAATAAATTCCGAATAATGTGTGTCTCTCCCAAAAGGTGTGTACAGCAAGGATGATTGTGGTGAACTAAAAAAACAAAGACTCAAATCATACAAGACGCTCCAAGCAAAACACATATCATGTGGTGAATAAAAATATAGCTCCAAGTAAAGTTACCGATGGACGAAGACAAAAGAGGGGATGCCTTCCGGAGCATCCCCAAGCTTAGGCTTTTTGGTTGTCCTTGGATTTTACCTTGGGGTGCCTTGGGCATCCCCAAGCTTAGGCTCTTGCCACTCCTTGTTCCATAATCCATCAAATCTTTACCCAAAACTTGAAAACTTCATAACACAAAACTTAACAGAAAATCTCGTGAGCTCCGTTAGCGAAAGAAAAGAAAACACCACTTAAAGGTACTGTAATGAACTCATTCTTTATTTATATTGGTGTTAAACCTACTTTATTCCAACTTCTGTATGGTTCATAACCTCCGATACTAGCCATAGATTCATCAAAATAAGCAAACAACACACGAAAAACAGAATCTGTAAAAAACAGAACAGTCTGTAGTAATATGTATCAAACGCAAACTTCTGGAACTCCAAAAATTATAAAATAAATTTCTGGACGTGAGGAATTTATCTATTAATCATCTTTAAAAACAATCAACTAAATAGCACTCTCCAGTAAAAAGTTGTAGCTAATATCGTGAGCGCTAAAGTTTCTATTTTTTACAGCAAGATCAAAAAGACTTCACCCAAGTCTTCCCAAAGGTTCTACTTGGCACAAACACTAATTAAAACATAAAAACACATCTAACCAGAGGCTAGATCAAAGATTTATTCCTAAACAGAACCAAAAAGCAAGAAACAAAAATAAAATTGGGTTGCCTCCCAGCAAGCGCTATCGTTTAACGCCCCTAGCTAGGCATAAAGGCAAGGATAGATCTAGGTATTATCATAATAATGGTAAGGTAGATCACGAAAACTCATCTCATATTCCCTACGTTCAGCAGCAAGTTTTCTTTGTGGCAAGCAAAAGTAATCAAAAGGGCTAAATTTAATAGGGCAAAAGTCCCCAAGATAAAGCTCGGGAGGTATGGGTTCCTCCTTTGGCCCCTTATATTGCACAACCAATTCATCATTATAAGCATTCTTTTGGCAATAAGTCATGAGCCTTTGTTCAAAAGAAAAACCTAACCTGTTGTTCCGAATAGCAAAGTCATCATTAAGTTCAGAAATTCTATCAACTAGAACATCGGTAGGAACCTTTTTTCTAAGGTTTTCATTGTAAGCAACATGACCTAAAGATCGAAAACGCATTAAGTCTTCTTGATTAAAAAGGATAGCTTCTATCGGAGGACGACCAGCGTCCACCCTATAATGCGCAAAAATTTCATCGGCCTCTTTCATTATAAATCTGAACTCATGTGCCAAAAAGATAGTAGCCGCTCGCTTAACAGAAGAATGCTCGATATTGGAAAACTCTAGAAAAATCCTTTGTATGCAAGGATGCAGATGGATAAATTGTCTTTCAAGTTCAACTACGAGCAAGGATATAGCATCCACAAGACTACTAGTTCTATGAAGAATAGGCCCATCCATAGAGGGCAGGGAACCGGCAGAAGTAAAGAAATCTGGAATAACTCCTTTCCCAATAATATTACCGCTACCAAAATCCAAAACTTCTTAGTGTGTAAAATAGTAGGATATTCAAGAGGATCATCAAAACCATCAAACTTTTCCATATTATTATCCTTATCAATGATAACCTCCCCAGTTTCAGACATGACGGTAGCATAGAGAACAAACACACAAGAAGCAAGCGAAAAAGAGGCGAACGGAAAGAGAGGGCGAATAAAACGGCAAGGGTGAAGTGGGGGAGAGTAAAACGAGAGGCAAATGGCAAATAATGTAATGCAAGGGATAAGAGTTTGTGATGGGTACTTGGTATGTCTTGACTTGTGCGTAGACTCCCCGGCAATAGCGCCAGATATGGCTAGTTGCTGGGAGATCGAATCTTGACTTGACTTGGCGTAAGCCTCCCCGGCAACGGCGCCAGAAATCCTTCTTGCTACCTCTTGAGCATGCGTTGGTTTTCCCTTGAAAAGGAAAGGGCGATGCAGCAAAGTAGCGTAAGTATTTCACTCAGTTTTTGAGAACCAAGGTATCAATCCAGTAGGAGGCCACACGCAAGTCCCTCGTACCTACAAAAAAAATAAGAACCTTGCAACCAACGCGATAAAGGGGTTGTCAATCCCTTCACGGCCACTTGCAAAAGTGAGATCTGATAGAGATGATAAGATAATATTTTTGGTATTTTTATGATAAATATTGAAAGTAAAGATTGGAAAATAAACGGTGAAAGAAATAGCTAGTTGACGAAAGATTAATATGATGGGAAATAGACCCGGGGCCATAGATTTCACTAGTGGCTTCTCTCAAGATAGCATAAGTATTACGGTGGGTGAACAAATTACTGTCAAGCAATTGATAGAAAAGTGCATAATTATGAGAATATCTAGGCATGATCATGTATATAGGCATCACGTCCGCGACAAGTAGACCGACTCCTGCCTGCATCTACTACTATTACTCCACATCGACCGCTATCCAACATGCATCTAGAGTATTAAGTTCATAAGAACAGAGTAACGCGTTAGGCAAGATGACATGATGTAGAGGGATAAACTCAAGCAATATGATATAAACCCCATCATTTTATCCTCGATGGCAACAATACAATACGTGTCGTTTCCGCTTTGTCGGTGTCAAAACCGGCGGATCTCGGGTAGGGGGTCCCGAACTGTGCGTCTAGGATCGATGATAACAGGAGACGGGGGACACGATGTTTACCCAGGTTCGGGCCCTCTCTATGGAGGTAATACCCTACTTCCTGCTTGATTGATCTTGATGAATATGAGTATTACAAGAGTTGATCTACCACGAGATCGTGATGACTAAACCCTAGAAGTCTAGCCTGTATGACTATGGTAATGTGTATCTCTCTATCCGGACTACGCTCTCCGATTTATATAGACACCGGAGAGATCTAGGGTTACATGGAGTTAGTTACGTAAGAAGGAATCTTCATAGTTGGTTGCCTAGCTTGCCTTCCACGCCAGGGAGAGTCCAATCCGGACACGGGTATAGTCTTCGGCCTTCATGTCTTCGCAGCCCATCAGTCTGGCCCAATGGATAATAGGCCGGACGCCCGAGGACCCCTTAGTCCAGGACTCCCTCAGTAGCCCCCGAACCAGGCTTCAATGACGAGGTGTTCGGCGCGCAGTATTGTCTTCGGCATTGCAAGGCGGGTTCCTTCTCCAAGTAATATATTCGGCCGCTGATTCAATATTGCTCCCCTCGGCTTCTGTGCGCTAATAACTTCGTCTTCCACGTGTCGAGCGAATGCGGAACGTCAGGATATTTTTATGAATAACACCCCGTCCGTGCAAGGAAGAGCGCCTATTTAAAGATATTGGATCTCAGATCCATGTGATACTCCACCGAGAAAATCCCCGGAGACTGCTAGGAGAAACCATTCCAACATGGCTAGCATTCCCAGCTCCTCCTCCCGTTCCAACCCAGAGAGAGGCGAGTGGGAGAAGTGCTCTGTGCCTCACAGTCAATTAGCAAAGTTGCAAGTGCAGGGATTTCTTCCCCCTGCAGATCTGGTCCCTGTTCGAGCAGGGTTGGCCTCCTTCAATGGCGTGAATCAGGCGGAGGACTTCCCCAATCCATCCGGCAGGAGCAAGTGTGCTTCGTCCCTTATCTGCTAAGGGGCGTCGGATTTCCAGTCCATCCGCTCCTCCGAGGGCTTGTGGAATATTGCGGCCTCCAGCTGCATAACTTCACCCCTGCCTGTATCCTGCACATAGCAGGTTACGTCGCTTTATGCGAGTTATTTTTGGGTGTTGAAGCCCATTTTGAACTGTGGAGAAAATTGTTCTGTCTTGTCCCCCGTAACCACGAGGGGTCAATATTTGAAGAGGGCGGAGCCGAAGTGTGGCGCATCACCGATACCGGATACCTGTCCGGCACACTAAGGAGGGCACCTAAAGAATGGCCTTCCGAATGGTTCTACATCGAGGAAAGGGTCTCCCTGAATTCGCAAGTGTTCCCCTAAAGAAACGCCATAGTTGGCGTCCTCGGAGCCTTGAGGAGGATGACAGTTCGGAGGTTCATCAACTCATGGGTAAGATAAAGACGCTCGCCCAGTCCGGATTAATAATGGTTGAGGCAATGGCGACCTCCATAGTGCAAGGGGTTCAACCGCTTCAATATAGAGGGCTCCCAATGTGGCACTACAACGGGGAGGACGACGCCTCCCGCTGTGGTCGGAAAGGTCCGGAAACCCCCGCTGCTCTAGCCAAGATATTGGCCGAGCTATTCAAAGGGGATGAAAAGGAATTTCTTCGCATCAATCGCAGGGATGGATATTCTATGTATGATCCTCCCAGTTGGGTAAGCCCCAGTCCTTCTGCTTTACTCATTCCGCTTCCCGGATTACCTTTGATAAATTTCTAATCCGCTTATAACAGCATTGGCGAAAAATCACCAAGGGGTTTTACAGCCCCGCCCCACAGCCTGAGAATCACAACCGGGAGCTGGATCCTGGGTTTGAAGAAGACCCGAATATATTCGTGGTACTCGCGGAAGGGGTGTTTTACAAGGCGAGCTACGATGGCACGGAAGTGGCCATTATCGCTGATTACCCTGGTCTTCTTCCTGCTTCCCACGTAAGTTATCAAGAAAAAGTCTCGCTCGAAAGAGCTTCCTCGCACTGCCTCACCCAACGCACTGCATCGTGCTCCACAGGGGAGGCGTTCGGCGCGTCACACTACTCCGGGAGCGGCTCCAAAGAGGGCGTCTCCATTGCCGAGCAAGGCCTCTAAAAGGAAGGTCGGTGAAGACACAACCGGTCCCTCGTCAAAGAGGTAGGGATTTGAAGGTATACTTTAGTAGTCACATCCAACTGCAACTTATACGTTTGTCTGGTACCAGCAAAAAGGTTCACCGGACTATGCCCGAGGGTCCAGCCGGCCGTACTCCCAGCGCCCGGGATTTAGACCCCGTCGGAGAGACGGGAGCGTATGTGGGAACAATGCCGGACTGTCCTTTGGCCGAGGGTTCGGAGAATATGTCTGTTACCAACTCGGAAGTGGAGAGCGCCATGAATCATCGGCGCTGCAGGGCTATTTTATGAGACCCTGAGTTCTCGGAAGAGGCATTCAATGCCTTCAGCTTGGCTGATGCATACATCCGAGCTGCCCGAAATGGGCTTAGTAGAGCCACAAAGCAGCATTTAACATATGTGCGGGTAAGTTTTCTTTGTCCGAATAGGATAGCCATATGCCAGTAGCCCCCGGGACTGAAAGCAGTTGGTACAACTAATTTAAGGACCATTGTATGACCAGGTTCTTACAGAGAAGAACAACCTGCTAACCCAAGAGCTGGAACAATGTCGGGCGCAGCTAAATGCTGCTACCGCCGAACTTGAAAAGTCCAAAAAGGCGTCGCCTGGTAATATTCCCCTCCATCAAGAAAATATAATCATATGCCATTAATGCTAACAATCCTGCCCATATCATGCCATGATTGTCAGAGGAACTCAAAGAGGCGCTGGAAGTTGCGCAAGCGAATGAACAAGAAGCCAAGAGGCTACATGCTGCGGGCGAACGTGTGCTGAAGCAGGCCATCGTTGAGAAAAACCAGCTCCAGGATTGCAAAACCTAGCTAGGCGAAGAGCTGAAGGATGTGCGGGCCCAGCTAGCTGACTCCGTGAAGGAGAACAAGAAGCTGCGGGGTGGCATATTCAGTATGTGTCTGAACTATTGTTAAAGTAGTTTGGAGATAGATGGAACTGATATAATTATGATTGCAGGTATATTGACGGGTCGTCCTGAAGAGGAGGTGTCCGGATCATCGAGTGATTTGCTGCAAAGGCTGTCGCAAGTGCACGAACAGGCGCGGCTGGCGATGCGGAGTGTTGCCAAGGCCCTGTGGCCATCCGCCTCCCCTCCAGGAAGTATGGAGGAGCTTGTAGAGATGTTCAAAGGAGCGCGGCGGCGTATCTGACTATGGAAGATATCGTCCTGTCGAGAGGGTGCGCGCGAGGCTTGGGCCATGGTGAAAACTCGGTATACCAAGCTTGATCCTCATCACATGGCTCAGGTCGGACCGCTAGGGTTGAATGGGGAAGAAATTCCCGTTAGTTTAGTGTATGACCAAGTAGAGGTGGCCGCCAAATATTCCCAACAGGATTGTAAGTTAGACCGCCTGTTGGACGGTATAGAGAAGGAAGTGTTTGAGTCCAAGTGACTATGTACTTTCCTTACCCTATGTAATTCTAGCTGAATTGTATAGCATTTTTCATGGCAGACCTTTTCGCTTCAACCTCCAGACTCGATGGTCCGGAGTGTTTCTGAATACCCTCGCGGCCGAATAGACCGGGGTATGCTTGGAAAACTAGGCGTAGGGGTCATAGTTGCTTGAACAGACAAGTTGTATTCTGCTAGTTATGTTAAATTACATTGAAATAGTAAGAAACATCTTCCAGAGAGAATAGTTCCGTTAAGAGTTCCTTTCCCTGGGTGTGCATGCATTAGGATACATGTCCGAATTGTGATGTGAAGATCACAACGTGTACAGAAAACATCTTTAATTCGCCGACCGAATATTCCCTTAAGAACGCTAGCTTTCGTCTTCACCCAGTCTGAGGTACACATCCGGATGACCCGGCAGTAACAATCGCAGAGGTGCTCCCTTTATGCCCTAGCCGAACTAACGGGAACGTAGGGCATAAGCATAGGAGCCAGGCAACCCAGCTTCGCCAAAACTTAAGTCATATCGATGCATATAGTGGCGAAGAAAAGGTACATATGGAAAGACTCATATGTCAAGAGCTTGATGCTCAGTGAATTAATGAAAAGCTTCTGTCCAAGAAGCCCCCAGGCATAATGGGTGTACACATGTAAAGATGTGTACGTCGGCAGTGTTTGATCGAGCCGTATGAGAGCTTTAAAGCGAAAAAGGTGTAAAAGAGAGAAAAAATCATGGAAACACGGGGAGAAGGAGACTAACAAGGAATTCGGCGCTAGGCATAGAACCTTTGGAGTCTGGCCGCGTTCCAGGGGTTCGGCTCTAGGCGATTGTCTAATGCATCACGAAGACGGTACGCTCCTCCGGTAAGAACTTCGTCAATTATGAAGGGACCCTCCCATTTGGGCTTGAGTTTGTCCTTTTTCTTCTCCGGCAAGCGTAGAACGAGTTCGCCAACGTTGTAAGTCTTGGCCCGTACTTCTCTGCTTTGATATCTTCGAGCCTGCTGTTGATAAAATGCTGAACGGGCTTTGGCGACGTCGCGCTCCTCCTCCAGGGCATCTAGGCTGTCCTGCCGATCCAACTCGGCTTCTTTCTCTTCGTACATACGCACTCGAGGTGAGTCATGTATAATATCACAGGGCAATACAGACTCTGCCCCATACACCATGAAGAAAGGTGTGTATCCGGTAGCACGGTTGGGCGTGGTCCGCAGCCCCCAGAGTTCGGAGTCGAGCTCCTCAACCCAGTGCTTGTCTGATTCTTTCAAAGACCGCACTAGCCTGGGTTTGATGCCGCTCATAATGAGACCATTGGCTCGTTCAACTTGACCGTTTGTTTGCGGGTGGTAGACAGAGGCGTAATCGAGCTTAATGCCCAGATTAGCACACCAAGTTTTTACCTCATCAACTGTGAAATTGGAACCATTGTCGGTGATGATGCTATGCGGGACACCATAACGGTGCACCACATCGGATATAAATGCAATCACCGGTCCGGACTCGGCCGTTTTAACTGGTCTAGCCTCTATCCACTTGGTGAATTTATCCACCATGACAAACAGATATTTTTTCTTATGGCTTCCCCCTTTAAGGTGTCCAACCATGTCCAAGCCCCAGACCGCAAAGGGCCATGTAATGGGGATTGTTCGTAGGGCGGTTGGGGGCGTATGGCTTTGGTTGGCGAAGAGTTGGCATCCCATGCAGCGCTGGACGAGGTCCTGCGCGTCTGCTCGGGCCGTAGGCCAATAAAATCCTGTCCAGAAGGCCTTGCTGACAAGTGCCCTAGCTGCGGCGTGGTGCCCACCGAGACCGACGTGAATTTCTGCCAGGAGTTGCCGCCCCTCCTCCTCGGAGATACACCTTTGAAGGACTCCGGTAGTGCTTTTCTTGTAGAGCTCTCCTTCGTGAACTTTATAGGCCTTCGAACACCGGACAATGCGGCAAGCCTCGTTCTGATCTTCTGGGAGCTCATTCCTATTAAAGTAGGCCAAGAATGGTTCGGTCCATGGGGCAATGACTGCCATAATGAGGTGGGCCGATGGTGTTACTTTGGTGGCTGAGCCTCCGATGATATCGGCGTGTTCTCTATCTATGTTTGTGTTCGGAACGGGACTGTTGTTGTTATCTCCCCCTTGCCACACCACGGATGGCTTAAAGAGCCTTTTGAGGAAGATGTTAGGTGGGACGGGGTCGCGCTTAGCGCCAATGCGAGCAAGGACGTCTGCCGCCTGATTACTTTCGCGGGCGACGTGATGAAATTCGAGCCCCTCGAACCGAGCCGACATCTTTAAGACGTCGTTGTGATAGGCTACCATCTTTGGATCTTTGGCATCAAAGTCACCATTAATTTGGGATATTGCGAGGTTTGAGTCCCCGCGCACCTCCAGGCGTTGTATGCCCATTGATACGGCCATCCGAAGGCCATGTAGCAAGGCCTCGTATTTGGCTGCGTTGTTGGAGTCTGTGTATAATATTTGGAGTACGTACTGGACGATATCTCCCGTGGGGGACGTTAATACGACGCCCGCTCCTAGCCCCGCAAACATTTTGGAGCCGTCAAAATGCATAACCCAGTTGGAATACGCGCCGTACTCTTTGGGGAGTTCGGCCTCTGTCCATTCGGCGACGAAGTCAGCTAGTACTTGGGATTTGATAGCTCGACGTGGTTTGTACGTGATGTCAAATGGAAGGAGCTCAATGGCCCATTTGGCAATCCGGCCCGTGGCATCCCGGTTGTTTATTATATCATTGAGGGGCACTTCAGAAGCCACCGTGATCGAACACTCCTGAAAGTAGTGACGTAACTTTCGAGATGCCATGAAGACTGCATATGCTATCTTTTGATAGTGAGGGTAACAGGATTTGCATGGTGTGAGGACGGTCGATACGTAGTATACCGGCTTTTGGAGCGGAAATTTGTGTCCGTCCTGTTCTCGCTCGACGACGAGTACGGCGCTCACCACCTGGTGTGTTGCCGATATATATAGGAGCATTGGTTCGCCGACGTTTGGCGCGGCCAGGATTGGGTTGCTCGCCAGAAGGGCTTTTATTTCTTCCAGTCCGGCCGTCCCCGCGTCTGTCCACTCGAAGTTATCGGTATGGCGTAGAAGGCGATAAAGTGGCAGCGCCTTTTCCCTCAACCTGGAGATAAAGCGGCTTAAAGCTGCCAATTGTGACAGAGCTCGGATTTTGGCTGGATTTGCTTCAATCCCTCTGTTGGAAACGATGAAGCCCAGTAGTTTTCCGGCGGGGACGCCGAAGACGCACTTTTCCGGGTTAAGCTTGATGTCATATGTGCGGAGGTTGTCGAATGTGAGACGCAAATCGTCTATTACTGTTTCAACGTGTCTAGTTTTGATGACGACGTCGTCCACGTAGGCCTCCACTGTCTTGCCGATCTGTTTCTCGAGGCATGTTTGGATCATGCGCTGGTACGCGGCGCCGGCGTTCTTGAGTCCGAAAGGCATGGTGTTGAAGCAAAACGACCAGTATGGTGTGATGAATGCAGTTGCGGCTTGATCCGACTCCTTCATTTTGATTTGATGGTATCCAGAATATGCGTCAAGGAAGCACAGCGAGTCGTGTCCTGCGGTAGTGTCGATGATTTAATCAATGCGAGGGAGGGGGAAGGGATCCTTAGGGCAAGCCTTGTTAAGGTCTTTGAAATCGACGCACATGCGCCAGGATTTATCCTTTTTTGGTACCATTACCAAGTTTGCCAACCAGTCCGGATGTTTGATATCTCTGATGAATCCGGCCTCGATGAGTTTGGCCAGCTCCTCCCCCATAGCTTGTTGTTTGGGCTCGGAAAAGCACCGCAGTGTTTGTTTGACCGGTTAGTATCCCTTCAGTATGTTGAGGCTGTGTTCGGCCAACTCGCGCGGGATTCCTGGCATATCTGAGGGGTGCCAGGCCAATATATCCCAGTTTTCGCGCAAGAAGTCTCGTAGTGCGGCGTCGACTGTGGGGCTGAGTTGCGCTCCGATAGATGCTGACTTCTTCGGGTCTGTTGGATGGACCTGAAATTTGACTGTTTCTTCTGCTGGCTTGAAGGAAGTAGATTTTGGTCGTTTGTCCAGGATCACATCGTCCCTATCCACAGTGGAGCGTAGTGCGGTTAGTTCTTCGGCCGCAAGGGCCTCAGATAATGCCTCGAGGGCCAAGGATGCAGTTTTGTTCTCGGAGCGGAGTGCTATATCCGGATCGCTGACGAGGGTGATTATTCCATTAGGCAAGGTCATTTTTAGCTTCATATACCCATAATGAGGTATGGCTTGAAAGCGCATGAAGGCCTCTCTCCCTAACAGGGCGTGGTATCCACGATTGAAAGGGGCCACCTGGAAAGTTATTTCTTCGGACCGATAGTTCTCCGGCGTGCCGAATACCACATCAAGTGTAATTTTTCCCGCACATCGTGCTTCCCGACTGGGAATGATACCTCGAAAGGTTGTGCTGCTTCTCTCGATGCGGCTCCTGTCTATTTCCATCTTGTGGAGCGTGTCTTCATAAATGAGGTTTAGTCCGTTGCCGCCGTCCATGAGGACTTTTGTAAGTCGGAAACCGTCCATGATGGGACTGAGAACTAACGCGGCTGGCGCTCGGACTATTCTGTATTTAGGTTCGTCACTGGCGTTAAAGGTTATGGCCATGTCGTTCCAGGGGTCAATTGCGGCGACCTGGCAGACTTCGGCGAGATCGCGTAGTGCCCTTTTACGCTTATTGTTTAAAGCAAATGTCTCGAAGACCGTCAATACTCTTGTGTCGTTCTGGGGTGTCCTTGATAAGGATGTCCTTGTCGCTCTTGGCTACCTGCCGAAGTATCCAACATGCTCTAAGGCTGTGGGTTGCCACGGTGTCTAGCGTTGTGTGTATTTTGCATGGGCCATTGAGCCATCCCTCCAGAACGGTGCCGTGCAGCGTAATGGGTTTATGTTTTTTGACTGTTGGGCTGGGCGTGCCACGGGGGTGCGTCCTCTTCACTTTTATGAGGAGTTGAGTTGGGACCGACGGTTCCCAGCAAGCTGCCTGAGTTTTCCAGGCGCTTTCCATCGCGCTGTACTTTTGTACAATAGTTGCTAAGTCAGCAAACTTTAGTATGCGGCGGCGATTCATGGCATTGAGGATACCTTCGTTCGCGCAGTTGTTGCAAAATGCTGCTATCGCGTCTTCGTCGTGGCAATCCTTTACCTTATCTTTGACAAGGAGGAATCTAGCCCAGAAGTGGTGGACTGTTTCCTGAGACTGCTGTTGGATGCTCATGAGAGCGTCTATGTCCGGGCGGGTGGGTGGAATTAAATCCGAACCCTGACCCAATTTTGGGTTCGGAGTTTGAAGATCTACCGGACCTGACAGTTCGGGCCCCGGGATATCGACTGATTTTTTAGGCTCGTCGTCCGACTCTATGTTCAGAGGACAAGAGATGCCTTTTTGCTGGAGAATATCCGGCCCTTCGAAATCGGAGATCCGAACATAGTTCGTCTTCAATATGGCGGAAGAGTTGTCCCGCTCCTCGACTACCACTATTTGGTGGGTGATCGGCGGAGTCTTAATTTCTCTCTGGTCGGGTTTAAGCCCAACCCGATCGTAGTCTGTGGCGACCCCCAAGGCGGCCATGTGATCCAGGAGTTCGTTCAAGGACGACAATTCCGTCGGATCCATCCGGGCGGAGTATTCGGGATCAACGCGGAGGCGATTTTTGATGACTTGAGAGGTCATCGTTGGCTTAAGGGCCGAACTGGCGGTCATGACGGAGCCGCCCAGCCAGAGGGTTTGGCCTGGAGCCAAGGCTCCTCCGGAGATGATATTATGCTTCACAACAAGGCGAGCCATCAACCCTCTTGGCGATGGCATAGTGGAACTCTCAATGAAAGCACCAATGTCGGTGTCAAAACCGGCGGATCTCGGGTAGGGGGTCCCGAACTGTGCGTCTAGGATCGATGGTAACAGGAGACGGGGGACACGATGTTTACCCAGGTTCGGGCCCTCTCTATAGAGGTAATACCCTACTTCCTGCTTGATTGATCTTGATGAATATGAGTATTACAAGAGTTGATCTACCACGAGATCGTGATGACTAAACCCTAGAAGTCTAGCCTGTATGACTATGGTAATGTGTATCTCTCTATCCGGACTACGCACTCCGGTTTATATAGACACTGGAGAGATCTAGGGTTACATGGAGTCGGTTACATAAGAAGGAATCTTCATAGTTGGTTACCTAGCTAGCCTTCCACGCTAGGGAGAGTCCAATCCAGACACGGGTATAGTCTTCAGCCTTCATGTCTTCGCAGCCCATCTGCCAGGCCCAATGGATAACATGCCGGACGCCTGAGGACCCCTTAGTCCAGGACTCCCTCACCCTTTTATCACTGGGATCGAGCACCGCAAGATTGAACCCAAAGCTAAGCACTTCTCCCATTGCAACAAAGATCGATCTAGTAGGCCAAACCAAACTGATAATTCGAAGAGACTTGCAAAGATAACCAACCATACTTAAAAGAATTCAGAGAAGACTCAAATATTGTTCATAGATAATCTTGATCATAAACCCACAATTCATCGGATCTCGACAAGCACACCGCAAAAAGAGTTACATCGAATAGATCTCCAAGAATATCGAGGAGAACTATGTATTGAGATCCAAAGAGAGAGAAGAAGCCATCTAACTAATAACTATGGACCCGAAGGTCTGTGGTAAAGTACTCACACAACATCGGAGAGGCTATGGTGTTGATGTAGAAGCCCTCCGTGATCGATTCCCCCTCCGGCGGACCGCCAGAAAAGGCCCCAAGATGGGATCTCATGGGTACAGAAGGTTGCGGCGGTGGAAATAGGGTTTCGTGGTGCTCCTCGATGGTTTCGGGGTACATGGGTATATATAGGAGGAAGAAGTAGGTCGGTGGAGCCACGAGGGGCCCACGAGGGTGGGGGCGCGCCCAGGGGGACAGGCGCGCCTCCCTGCCTCGTGGCCTCCTCGTTGATTTCTTGACGTCCACTCCAAGTCCTATGGATCACGTTTGTTCCAAAAAATCACGCTCCTCAAGGTTTCATTCCGTTTGGACTCCGTTTGGTTTCCTTTTCTGCGAAACACTGAAATTGGCAAAAAAACAGCAATTTGCACTGGGCCTTGGGTTAGTAGGTTAGTCCCAATAATAATATAAAAGTGTATAATAAAGCCCATTAAACATTCAAAACAGAATATATAATAGCATGGAGCAATCAAAAATTATAGATACGTTGGAGACGTATCAGAGGTCATGACTTTAGTTGATGATAATCCCACTATTTTGGAAGAGTGTCAACGTTGCATGCATGTGGATCATATAGAAAATATTTTATGCGATAGCTATATTGTTGAATTTGAATATGATCCCACATATAATTATTATAAGAGATGGAAATATGGTTGTAGAAATTTTCATGCTACTAAATTACCTCTCTTCATATTGAGATTGTCTATGTTTTATTCTTCTTCCTTGCATATGCTAGAAATTTCTTGTCTTGATAATTTGTTTGCTTATAAAATGCCTATGCATAGGAAGTATGTTAGACTTAAATGTTTTCTTCACATGTTACATGATGCTCTCTTCATGTTTTAATTACTATCTTTCATGTGAGCATCATTGAAATCTTATGCCTAGCTAAGGGCGTAAAACTATAACGCTTGTTGGGAGGCAACCCAATGAATAAATTTTGTTTTTGATTTTTGCTTTCTGTTCTTGAGTGTTGGCACAATTATGCTACTGTTATGATTGTGTTTTTTTGTTTTAATTAGTGTTTGTGCCAAGTAGAACCGATAGGATCTTCTTGGGTGATAGTTGTTTGATCTTGCTGAAAAAGACAGAAACTTTATGCTCACGAAATTAATTCTCATTTTTTTATCAGAAAGAGATTTTGCCCTGATTCTTTTTGCAGAAGATTAATATACAAATTTCTCAGGTCTTCCTATTTTTTCAGAATTTTTGGAGTTCCATAAGTTTTCGTTTAAGTCAGATTCCTACTGACTGTTCTGTTTTGACAGATTCTGTTTTCTTTGTGTTGTGTGCTTATTTTGATGGTTGTATGGTTTTCTTTGATGAGTTTTTGCCATGGAAAAGTTGGAATACAGTAGATATAATACAAAAACGAAATATTAATTGGTTTGACACAACACTTATAGTAGCGGTTTACTTTCTTACACTAACGGATCTCACGGAGGTTTTGTTGAGTTTTGTGTGATTGAAGTTTTCAAGTTTTGGGTTATCTTACGATGGATGAAAGAAGGATAGAAGAGCCTAAGCTTGGGGATGCCCCGGCATCCCAAGCTATTATCCAAGAATGAGCAAGCAACTAAGCTTGGGGATGCCCCCGAGTGGCATAACCTCTTTCTTCTAACGACCATCGGTATTTTACTCGAGGCTATATTTTTATTCGTCACATGATATGTGTTTTGCTTGGAGCGTCTTGTATGATATGAGTCTTTGCTTGTTTTATTTTGTGTTCTAAGTCATCAATCCTTGCTGGACACACCTATTTGAGAGAGCCAAAATTATATCATGACTTGTTAGAATTGCTCTCTGTGCTTCACTTAAATCTTTATGAGCTAGGACTTGCTCTAGTGCTTCACTTATATCTTTTTGAGCACGGTGTGCTTAGTACTTTTCAAGAAAATGCTCTCTTGCTTTACTTAGATTGATTTGAGAGTTAGTAAAATTTTGAAGAAATTCTCTCTTGCTTCACTTAAATTGTTTTGAGAGAAAGAAAATTTGTTATGCTCATGATCTTCACTTATATTTGTTTGAGCTTATGAAAAGCAACACATGAAAATTAGTCCCAAAGTGATAGATATCCAAGAAGGATAAAGAAATAAAGAAAAAAATTCATGAAGATCATTGGACAAAATTAACTTGATCCTTACTAATAGTTTTGGGATATGATGATGTGATATGTCAGTTATGTTGATGAGTAATTCTGCTCTAGTAAGAATACTGGTGTTAAGGTTTGTGATTCCTTATGCATGCACGGAAGTCAATAATCATGCAATGAAAATTATATCCTACTTGTGGTGCATTATTCCGTGTTAATTATGCTTAGTGCTTGCTTATGAGATTATTCGTTTCTTGGTTGGTCGCTTCTCAATCTTTTGCTAGCCTTCACTTTGCACCAAGTATGATCTCTACTTGTGCATCCAAAATCCTTTAAACCAGTTTTGCCACATGAGTCCACTATATATGCCTATATGCGGTATTCTTTTGCTGTTCTAAGCAAATTTGCATGTGCCATCTCTAATTTTCAAAATAAACTTCTCTTTTGTCTGTTTGTTTCGCTCGCGGAACGGTAACGGGTGACTAATATTTTCCATGCTAGATGTGTTATTCTCACGATGAGTGTTTATTCACTTGTCATTGCACGAGAGTAAGGCAAAGGTATTACGGATGCCCAGTCCCGAAATGCAAAAAAAATTGAATTTACTTTATGTTGTCAAATAATAAATTCCTTGGAAAGTTTTGGTATGGAGGGCACCCGTGGATACGATTAGCCATGGAAAGTGAAAGTATGGTGGAAAAAGGAACAAACTTTATTTTCTGTTTGGGAACTGCCTATGTCATATCTAGCATGGAAAGTATTCGGAACTCTGAGTAGCTAGATGGATTTCTCTCTCTCGCTGGATTCTCAATACAATGGTCTCTTGGAGATCCATATGATGTAACTCTTTTTGCGGTGTGTTTGTTGGGATCTGATGAACTTTGAGTTTATGATCAGTCATATCTTTTTATATCCATGAAAGTTATTTGAGTTTCTTTGAATTCTTATATGCATGGTCTCTTATAGCCTCGTATTTCTTCTCCGATATTTGGGTTTTGTTTGGCCAACTTGATCTATTTATCTTGCAATGGGAAGAGGTGCCCGGTAGTGGGTTCGATCTTACGGTGCTCGATCCCAGTGACAGAAAGGGAACCGACACGTATGTATCGCTGCTACTAAGGATAAAAAGACGAGATCTATATCTAACGCCATAGATAAACTGATCTTGTCTACATCATGTCCTCGTTCTTATTGCATTACTCCGTTTTTCCATGAACTTAATACACTAGATGCATGCTGGATAGCGATCGATGTGTGGAGTAATAGTAGTAGATGTAGGCAGGAGTCAGTCTACTATTCTTGGACGTGATGCCTATGTATAGATCATTGCCTGGATATCGTCATAATTATTTGAGGTTCTATCAATTGCCCAACAGTAATTTTTTACCCACCGTTTGCTATCTTTCTCGAGAGAAGCCACTAGTGAAACCTACGGCCCCCGGGTCTTATTTCTCATATAATAGCTTGCGATCTACTTTTCCTTTGCATTTTTATTTTCTGATCTATTAAAACAAAAATACAAAAATACCTTCCTGCAATTTTTCCTTATTTATTTTATTTGGCGTTCGATCTATCAATTTACTACAAAATTATCTCACGTCCGTTTGCCTATATCTTCAGGCGCCGTACCCCGGAAGGGATTGACAACCCCTTTAACACGTCGGGTTGCTAGGATTTGTTATCTGTGTGCAGGGGCTATTTACATTGTGTTGCTTGGTTCTCCTACTGGTTCCATAACCTTGGTTTCATATCTGAGGGCAATACCTACCGCCGCTGTGCTGCATCATCCCTTCCTCTTTGGGGAAAAAACTGACGTAGCTTCAAGCAACATCAATCTCCGCCACACCTAACTGTTGAACATGTCGCTTTTTAGTCGGCCAACACTCAGCGCCATACAACATTGCGGGTCGAACCGCCGTCCTGTAGAACTTGCATTTTAGTTTTTGTGGCACTCTCTTGTCACAGAGAATGCCAGAAGCTTGGCGCCACTTCATCCATCCAGATTTGATTCGATGGTTCACATCTTCATCAATACCCCCATCCTCCTGCAGCATTGACCCCAAATACCAAAAGGTGTCCTTCTGAGGTACCACCTGGCCATCAAGGCTAACCTCCTCCTCCTCACACCTAGTAGTACTGAAACCGCACATCGTGTACTCGGTTTTAGTTCTACTAAGCCAAAACCCTTTTGATTTCAAGGTTTGTCTCCATAACTCTAACTTCCTATTTACCCCCGTCTGACTATCGTCAACTAGCACCACATCATCCGCAAAGAGCATACACCATGGGATATCTCCTTGTATATCCCTTGTGACCTCATCCATCACCAATGCAAAAAGATAAGGGCTCAAAGCTGACCCCTGATGCAGTCCTATCTTAACCGGGAAGTCGTTAGTGTCGACATCACTTGTTTGAACACTTATCACAACATTATCGTACATGTCCTTGATAAGGGAAATGTACTTTGCTTGGACTTTGTATTTCTCCAAGGCCCACCACATGACATTCCGCGGTATCTTATCATAGGCCTTCTCAAAGTCAATGAACACCATATGCAAGTCCTTCTTTTGCTCCCTATATCTTTCCATAAGTTGTCGTACCAAGAAAATGGCTTCCATGGTCGACCTCCCAGGCATGAAACCAAACTAATTTTTGGTCACGCTTTTCATTCATCTTAAACGGTGCTCAATGACTCTCTCCCATAGCTTCATTGTATGGCTCATCAGCTTAATTCCATGATAATTAGTACAACTCTGAACATCCCCCTTGTTCTTGAAGATTGGTACTAATATACCCCGTCTCCATTCTTCTGGCATCTTGTTTGCCCGAAAAATGAGGTTGAAAAGCTTGGTTAGCCATACTATCACTATGTCCCCGAGACCTTTCCACACCTCAATGGGGATACAATTAGGGCCCATCACCTTGCCTCCTTTTATCCTTTTTAGAGCCTCCTTGACCTCAGACTACTGGATTCGCCGCACAAAACGTATGCTGGTCTCATCAAAGGAGTCGTCCAGTTGGTAGAACTCTCATTCTCCCCATTGAATAGCTTGTCGAAGTACTCCCGCCATCTATACTTAATCTCCTTGTCCTTCATCAAGAGCTGGCCTGCTCCGTCCTTGATGCATTTGACTTGGCCAATATCCCTCGTCTTCCTCTCTCGGATCTTGGCCATCTTATAGATGTTCCTTTCGCCTTCCTTCGTGCCTAACCGTTGGTAGAGATCCTCATATGCCCGACCCCTTGCTTCACCAACAGCTCGCTTTGCGGCCTTCTTCGTCATCTTGTACTTCTCTATGTTGTCTGCACTCCTATCCAGGTATAGGCGTCTGAAGCAATCTTTCTTCTCTTTAATCACCTTCTGGATATCATCATTCCACCATCAGGTATCCTTATTTTCGCTTCACCTTCCCCTGGACACTCAAAACTCCTCCGAGGCCACCTTACGAATGCAAGTCGCCATCTTCATCCACACATTGTCCGCATCCCCTCCTTCCTCCCAAGGGCCCTCCTTAATGACCCTCTCCTTGAACGCCTGAGCTACCTCCCCCTTGAGCTTCCACCACTTCGTTCTAGCGACTTTGGCACGCTTAATATACAAGAGAATTATTAACGCAACCATAGCTTATCAAAACACTAGTACTAATGAGGACTGACCGACCCCATATTAGAGGTTATCCAGATGCTCAGCACAAACTAAACAGATAAGGATACATAAGCAATGCATGATTACAAATCATGCATGCCCTTAATTAGTTAGGGGAAATAGGATGGGACACATTACTATAACTAACATAATGAAGGCATGGAGGGACCTTTTTTGAACACAGTAAAGACGTAGACGCTCATGCATACGCACACTTACCCCTATGAACGTGCGCATGCACATCCTATCTCTATGAGGAGGTAAAAGCACCCAGATACCCTAACTTGCATAGAATGTGATGTTTTAGTCCCAAATTTACAAAGTGCAACTCCACCATACCCCAACTTGCAGTGGATGTGATGATTTAGTCCCCGGCCTCTCATAGCTTGACATGTGGTAGCCAGGTGGTTGGACCGGTCATCGCCCGCACTTTTGCAAATAACACCCTGCAGTCTTCTCTAATTAACCTGCAGTACAACCTTTTCGGGAAGGGGCATGGATGTGGTAAATACCGAAATGGATGTGTGGAAAATGAGCCCACTGATGCATGCAGACGATCGGTGATAAATACACAAAGTATTGAACACATCAAAGATCGAACCCGGTCCGATCAAAATGTGTGTTGAGAAATAGAGAAGATGAAGTTAATTACATTCTTGGCAGCTGCGCTGAAAGCCTCCCTGTGGGTGATGTCCGGATTGTTGGCCTTGATACGCTGAATCTCGTCTCTGCATACGTACATTGGAAATCATGCATACGAATTTTGCCAGAGAGAAGATTCAAGCTAAAACGGGGAACTAGAATGAACCACTGATCACTCACTTGATGAATCGGTTGTATGCCGAGGGAACTCTCTGCCGCTTCTCTGGATCTGCAGAAAATCACGGCAAGCAGCATGAAATTAAGGACATAAACTTGGCAGCTCCAGCACGGATCAAGGAGAAAAATCAGACAAGTGCGACCTGTTGGCCGTTTGGTACTCCTACAGTCGTATATATACAGAACCTACAGAACTGATTATGTTTCTCATTCCTAATGCCCTCTGCATTTATTTAGTTTAGTTCTCCTATGCCTATAGTATCACACACTGTGCATATGTTATCGTTGGTCGTTGGAGTTTGGGGAAAAAATTCCTCCATGGACAAAAGGTACTATTGGGCCCGGGAGCAAATTATTCAACAGGTCTCTTCCACTCGAAAACTCCATTGACCGCCCAGAAAGAATCCTTAAAAGAGAGACAGAATGCATAAAGAGGGAGCTAACGACCCAAAGAGATGTATACTGCTCGAATTTGGTTAGCAGTACAGCGTGCACTGCTCGTTCAACACGAGCGGTATATGTAATTTGGGGGCAATTTGGGGATATTTATTTTCAGCTAATCAGACAGATTAAGGCTACCCCTTTCATCTGGTTTCGCCGTCCGCATGCATCCTCTTCCTCCGCAAGCCCATCTCCCGTCCCTTCCTCGGCCAGCCTGGCTCGTAGACCAGGCGCTCGGCAGCATGTCACAGGTCTCGCCGACGTCTCCTACCTACACCGTTGTGGCGTTCTCCTCTTCCTTGCTAGGCCATATGTGAAGCAATGGCTTACGCTGCTCATGGTGGCCTGGTTCATGGCGGTGGTGGCGAAACCACCGGACACCACTGGCGAGCTGTCCGGCATTGACAAGAAGGTCATACAGAAATACGTAATCCTCGCCACGGCTCCCAGGCAGCAGGGCGTGGACGACAGAGGCTCACGGTCATGGACAGTTTAGTGTTCACCTTTGTAGAGTTGGCCATGTCCAATGCAAATTCATGTTTTAAATTGTATATTGGTTCAAGCTGTTGCCTATTCCAGTGATGGCTCGGTTATTTCCTAGCATCTGAAGAAAGTTTTAACGTCACTCAGTTTCTAAGATGCAATCATACTAGATACAGCCAAGCATGGATAACTGAACTTCTAATCCATAACAAGGCAGCAGACGGTCGAGGCCTGCCACAAGGTCACGGGTGCGCGAGCCTGAAGGTCTACAAGAGGAGCATGGCGAGAGTTAGATGGACGAAGCGAACTAACGCAGCGACAGCGGCAGCAAGAGCGGCCGAGGGCAGTTGGACGACCGGTTGGGCGTGCAATATCTGGGACGGCGCGTCAGGGTTGAGGTGGAGCTTGGCTGCCTAGGGCGACGGCGGGAGGTGAGATTGCCCTGCAGCGGCGTTTCCTCTCGACAGCAATGACGGTACAAACAAAGAGTTTGTTAATTGGAGAAGACTCCAGGGTGTTATTTGCAAAAGTGCGGGCGCTGACCAGTCCAACCACCTGGCTGCCACTTGTCGAGCTATGATGGGCCGGGGACTAAATCATCACATCCACTGCAAGTTGGGGTATGGTGAAGTTGCATTTTGCAAGTTTGGGACTAAAACATCACATTCTGCGCAAGTTAGGGTACATGGGGTGCTTTTACACCTCCAAGAGACTGAGCTAGTACACCATCTATAGATTGACGAAGTCGCCACAGACGACTTTGTAGTCAAGATAAACGTCTCCTCTCACTGAACACACGTCCCCGAAAAACCTGAAATATGATCAGGAAAATACGATCACCAATGCCAAGTCTAAAACTTGAACCCTGGTGGGTTGGTTGTATCACAAGGAACCTAACCATATGCGTCGCACTCACTTCGACCGGGTTTATAATATAAAAATTAATTTCGAGGTTGAAAATTAATACACTTTCACAGTGATACCAATTTCTCTATACAATATTTGAAACTTGAGGAGTCGGTACAGCATATAATTTCAGTGCAGTGTCAAGGAAATACCAAGAACCAAAGCCCCTGCCTAGTAACTACCTTGTTCAAGAGAAAACCCGAATGGCTGAATTCACCAATAGTATATTAGAGACTGCTACATAGCCCAACAACCGCGGCCGGAATCATGGCATATTCGCCAATTTGTTCAATCAGATCGATACGTATGTGGCTTATCCATTCTTTCTCTAAACCAGTGTGAAGGCGTGCCCTTGACCCACTTGCAATGCAATGACCGTGTAGTTTGACCAGCATACATACGTATGGTCTGGGACAAAAACTACTGTATATTATGAGTTTTCAGGCGTGAGTGGAGGAATATTATGATTGAACAAAGGACTTTAGGAACCTTCCTGGGAGACGCGTACCGCTCTAGATTACCACAACGAATATATTGACATGTTATTTTTTTTCTTTTTTGCGGACAATAATGAGATGTTAGTTGTCAGCTCTATCAACTGGTCAAGTAGAGAGACTTGATATTCTTTTTGTTTTTGGCGGGGACGAGAGAGTTGATCTTACTAAAGTGGAGAATATTATCATCGAGGAAGGAAGACTTTAGCAACCTTCTGGGTAAACCTTCTTGAAAGACTACAAGAGTAAAATGCAAGAACCCATCACATTGAGGGACGTGTCTGTAGAAAACACGGCTACAAAATTTTGACTGATAAAATCCTGTCTACGGTAATTTTTTCTGCGTAAACCACTAATCGGCAGATTATAATGTGTTAGGCATGTTTATGACAGTGGGTCCTGCTTTTCAATGGCATGGCATAACGACAATATGGATTGGCATATATATACAAGTTGATCACATATGGAACAAAGTGGGAACCTTCGCAATATCAAATATCACTTTCCCGCAAAAATTAATTTCAAATTTCACTTTTCTTTTTAAGAAACACAGTACAAATTCACTTGTTGTCATGCAAAGCAATCAAAATTTGTAGAAACATGCATTTATTTTGGATTGTTTCCATGTAACTAGTTTGAATCTTCAAAATACTAGAGCAGAGACATCTTAAAGAAAGGAAGCCCAAGTATGAGAAGTATGCCCTACATCTCACTGTCATGCTTATCTTTGACGGCAAAATGGACAAATTTGACCTCAGGGCGAAACTATTTCACAAACTAAACTATTTTTAAAAGTATTTCACTCAGCTGACCCCTAATGTATAGCGTCCGACAGCAAGGCAGCGCAGTGCAGCGCTTATCACTCAGGCGCTACATCTGTGCAGCGCCCGACAGCAAGGTGCTGCACTACACCGTGCATCGCCTGTCTCTAAGGAGCCGCATAGTAGAGTGCAGTGTCTTGCCGTCGGACGATGTACAAAAGGGTCAGTGGTGTGAAATACTTTCAAAAACAGTTTAGTTTGTGAAATACTTTTCCTCTGAGATTAAATTTGTCAATTTTGCCATCTTTGACTCCCTTTCAGTATTCTTGGTGTGATCCATGCTAGGATTAATTGGACAAATATCTCCACTTGGTTGTTTCCCGTTTAGCTTATAAATAACGGCCAATTCGCTAGACTTGAGCAAGCCACACGCCTAGCTAGCTTACTCCACAGTCCACGCCCACCGCACCGCACCAACTATGGCGATGGCGAGCAGCAGCGGCGGCGCAGGCGCACTGGTTCTGGCCTTCGTTACCGTCGCCGTTCTGCTCTCCCCGGCCCTGTCCGCACCTCTGGACGGCGCCGGCTTCCACTCGGCGACGTGCCCGCAGCTGGAGAGCATCGTGCTGTCCTCCGTCCAGGCGGCGCTCCAGCGTGAGGTGGCGCTCGCCGCCGGCCTCCTCCGCATCTTCTTCCACGACTGCTTCCCGCAGGGCTGCGACGCGTCCGTGTACCTCAAGGGCAGCGGCACGGAGCAGGCCATGGGGCCCAACACCACGCTGCAGCCGCGGGCGCTGCAGCTCGTGGAGGACATCCGCGCCAAGGTGCACGCCGCGTGCGGCGCCACCGTGTCCTGCGCCGACATCTCGGCGCTCGCCACCCGCGACGCCGTCGTGCTCTCAGGCGGGCCCAACTACACCGTGCCGCAGGGCCAGTTCGACAGCCTCGCCCCTGCGTCGGCGAACGTCGTCGACGGTCTCCCGTCGCCGCGCACCGCCAGCGTGTCCACCCTCGCGCGCGCCTTCAGCGCCAAGGGCCTCCGCGACCTGGCCGACCTCGTGGCGCTCTCCGGCGCGCACACCGTCGGGAGGACCGGCTGCCCGTTCTTCTCAGACAGGGCCCAGCGCATGGACGACGCCTTCTCCCGGAGGCTGGCGGCCAACTGCAGCGCCCCCTCGCCCCGGCCACAGAACCTGGACGTGGTGACCCCCGACCTGTTCGACAACGGGTACTACAAGGCGCTGGTGAACAGCCAGGGCGTGTTCACCTCCGACATGGCGCTCATCAAGGACCGCACCACGGCACCCATCGTCAGGCAGTTCGCGCAGAGCAAGGACGCCTTCTTCGCGCAGTTCGCCAAGTCCATGGCCAAGCTGGCCACCGCGCCCAGGCCCGGCGGCAACGTCGGCGAGATCCGCCGCAGCTGCTTCAGCCGCAACGCCCGGCGCGCCATCGACACCGTCGTCGACGCCGGTGACGAGGAGGGATTCACGGCTTCTGCCTGATGTCGATCGAATGATTAGCTGTTAGTTTCTGCTCGCGTGTGTACGTGTGTTGCTGCTTTGGCTCTGTAGTGTGTAATAAGAGACTTCATCAGCGAGTCACTGAGTGCTTGCTTGCGCAAGGTTCAACATTTCAATGAAATTTCACCGAAATATTTGTAAGCAGTAACCTCAAAATTTTGGGCCAGAATCCAACTAGTTTCACACCAATTTTAAATTAAGAAAAATTACTAGCATCTACAGTATCAAACTAGCGTCACACCAAAATGCATAAAGTCCTGATCGCAAAAAAAAAAAAAACAATGCATAAAGTCTTAACACCCCATGAAACCTTGGTTGTGTTGTCACCAGCAAAAAGAAAGAAAAGAAACCGTCACTAATAAAAAAAGGGTCATTTGTCCCGATTCATAAGGCCCATCTGTCTCGGTTAGGGAACCGGGACTAAAAGGTCGTTACTAATGCCCTAGGCCTTTAGTCCCGGTTCTTATACCAACCGGGACAGATGGGCCTCCGCGTGGCCGCTCCGGCGAGCCCAGGCAGGAGGGCCTTTGGTCCCGGTTGGTAGCACCAACCGGGACCAATAAGCTTCCACGCGTCAGCAATTCAGGGGCTGGTTTTTTTCGAAAGGAGGTGGTTTTGGGGTTTTGGGGGTTAATTTAGGTTGTTATAGGTAGCTAATAGAGATATGTGTCTTCTCTTATCTCCGTGCTACTGCTACTGCTATGCCTAAACATGACTTAGATTGAAGTGAGGCAACATGTGGTGCATGTCGAAAGTAATACTAATCCTAGCTTGATCAAGTTTGGATTGTACTACTTTCGACATGCACCACATGCATGTTGCCTTCACTTCAATCCAATCCATGTTCATTTCACCCACAGATATATAATAACTCTTCATGCTCGCATCATGCATCATCATAATAACAAGTCCTACTAATCATCATCATACAATTTCTACTCGTTATTAATAACAAGTCATACGATCATCATCCTGATAGTCATCGAACCAACCCTACTTAATTGTTCTTAGCACATGATCATCAATATTATGCAGGACCTAAATACTCTATTTAAGGTAAAATAGCATAAAACAATATAGACCTTGACTCTCCATTATGGAGAATGGAGATCATCCTGTCTCCAATTCTTGCGCGGCGCTTCGTTTTGCTTCCAAGAACCTCCTTACGACTGTCCATACATTTTTTCCATTCTCTGATTAGCATGTCTCCACTTCTTTTAGAAATCCGGTATGGACAGTTGAGATTCGTAGGATGACCTGGATATATGTTCAAAACACGAAGGCTGCCATTCTGATACATCAAATGAGGCACACAATCCTCTGGGATTCTCTGTTGAAAAACATAGTAATAACTTCATAGTTAGCAATGATATACTAGTTTTAGAAGTATGCAAAAGATGCACGGATATCGTAATAGTAAAAAATCTTACCAGGGTATCTCCATGGTAGTTACCGTAGTTCAACACGTGCACTAGTGGCACGTATTGACCATAATGTTGAGGAGTTTGATTGTAGATATTGTAATTCTCAAGATCAGTACAAAATCCGACCAGATGATTTTTCTCCTGATAAGTTAACTCGGAGCCATCGGTGTAGTGGGTTTTGTCTACCATGTTCCGCACATTGTTTGAACAATCAAAATAAGCTGTCAACTATTTCGAAATAAACAATATAAATTAGTTAATAATTCACTATGTTTGAGAAACTCACATAGCGGTAGAACTAGAGGCGTATCAACAAGGACCCAAATGTCCATATTGTCTTGGTCGATGTCAGGATCACCAAGATCCATGGTGACAAGCATACCCTCATCAAAACCATACATCTTGCAAAATGTTTCCCAATTTTTGCAACCAAAATGGGTTACACTCTCAGCATTATACAGATTTACTTCAAAATCCACATCATGATGGGTCCTTAGGTGAATTTTCTTCGTTTCAAAATTTTCATGATCTTCAAAATCCATCCTCTCCAATTCATAGCGTCTTGCATGGCATGGGATAAGCTATACTCGAATTGTAAAAGATGAAAATTACAGGTTGAAATAGTTGAAGTCATGCTTAATTACGAAAAAAACACTTGTCGCCGTTGCGTACCGTTTCAACATCGAAGGTCTCCTCGAGCTTAATGCTGAAGCGCCGATCATCGTCAAGGTGAGGCATGTCGCACAAACCTCGATCGTCGTGGCACCAGCCGCACTCCCCCGAGAGACTTTCATCGTCCGATGACGACATTTCCTACGTTCATAATTCAAAGATTAAACTTGTACAATTAAATATATGTACTACAAAAACTAAATTAGATCATTATTATTCATCACGGGTTGACTATCGGTTTGTCGAGTCTTTTCTTGAAAACTCTCAGCTCACGTGGTGTATACATTCGACCGTTGGTGATGGTCGCTCCTCCATTTGTCCCCGAGTGCATTACACCAAAATGTCTAGCACACGGGAGCGAAGGAGAAGCGACCCCCACGACAACAGTCGGGATTCTTCGTCCTCTCATATATATATATATATATATATGGTGGAACTCTCCCTCACTGATTCCTCTCTGACATTTGTGACCGTCGGTGATGGTAGCTCCTCCTTTCATTCCCGAGTGCATTACACCAAATTGTCTAGCACACGGGAACGAAGGAGAAGCTACCCCACGACAACAGTCGGGATTCTTCGTCCTCTCATATATGGTGGAGACTCGACAGACTTAAAGTCAACCCGAAATATCGTTTAATTATCTTTCTAAAAAAGGATTTGGCTGGTCTCACCTCGAGGTCGGAGGGCGTCGGTGACGGGGACGATGGCGGGGATGATGGAGGGGGCTCCTAGATTTCTGCGACAACAAAAACCTATAAGCTATCAACTAATCATATGCATACGCCTTGCATAGTGCTCTCCAATTTTAGCATTCAAAGTAGGAGTAGTTTTCCAATTTGAGCATTCAATAAGCAAAACCAAATCGTAAAATAAAGTAGTATTCAAATTAGCATGCATTCAATTATAAGCAAAACTACATCATCTCTTCCGTCAGTACATCATCGAATATTATCACTAATACACCTCGAATACTATCATACATATATATAGCATCGCTAGTACAGCTAGAACCGTAGCGCCCGACGGGTATCGGCGCGGGCGGTGGACACCCAAAGGGAAGAACCATCACAGGATCATAGCTCCAGTGAGATCCCTAAAGAACCTGCCAGGTATTGTCGAACCTGCCCTCCAACGCAACCATGTAGCGACGGACGTGCTCGTCCTCCTCGCTGACACGGTGACGTACCACCTCCGCGGTGTCCGGAAGCCTAGGCACCGTCACTGGCCCATGCGACCGCCACCAAACAAGGATCGGGTCAACGACGGGCTGGCTCCTCACCAACCTACGCCCCCGGAAGGTAGCACCTCCCAATACCAGCCCGGCGGAGCCCAGTCCCAGACATGGCCCCTCTGATCAAGCCGGCCTCCTCCGCCGAGTCGACGATGAGGATGCGGGATAGGCATCGTCGACGTCGATGCGGGAATAATTGCTTGAACTAAAACAATAAACTAGTTCTATTAATTTTCTTGCTAAAAATAAACTACTTCTATAGTAAAATAAAGTAGTTTTATTAAATCAACTAGTTCAACTACTAATTAAGCACTTACTATAAATAAAATAAAGTAGTACTTACTAAAAATAAACTACTTCTATATATAGTAAAATAAAGTAGTTTTATTAAATCAACTAGTTCAACTACTAAGCACTTACTATAAATAAAATAAAGTAGTACTTACTAAAAATAAACTACTTCTATAGTAAAATAAAGTAGTTTTATTAAATCAACTAGTTCAACTACTAAGCACTTACTATAAATAAAATAAAGTAGTACTTACTAAAAATAAACTTGTTTAACTAGTTCTATTATTTATCGACCCCCCCCCCCCGGCCCCCTCATGTCGAAGTTATCGGGGAGGGGGTATATCGACAACGACATACCCGATAAAAAATAAGAAGAGGAAGAAGAAAAAAAAAGAGGAGAAGAAGAAAGGAATAGAGGAGAAGATCAAAGAAAAAAAAGAGGAGAAGAAGAAAGGAATAGAGGCTCTCCTCTATTACTTTCTTCTTCTCCTCTTTTTCTTCTTCTTTTTTCCTCTTCTTATTTATTTCTCCACTTCTTCCTCTCCTCTTCTTCTCCTTCTTCTTCTCCTTTTCCTCTTCTTATTTTCCCTTTTCATCTCCCCCCTCATCACATGTCCGAGGAGAAGAAGAAGAAAGAGGAGAAGGAGAAGGAATAGAGGAGAAGAAGAAAAAATAGATTTTAATCTATTTTTTCTTCTTCTCCTCTATTCCTTCTCCTTCTCCTCTTTTTTCTTCTTCTTCGTCCTCTTCTTATTTTCCTTCTTCTTCCTTCTTCCTCTTTTCTTCTTTCCTTAATTTCTTTCCTCGACGACCCTAACCCTAAACACTACAACTAACTACAACGACTTCGCTTGCATACATATGAACAAATATGATCGATCATCTATGAACAATATAAAAACATCTATGATATATGAACAAAAAAATCACATCTATGAACAAAAAAATCATCTAATCATATATTTTTTTACGGCGGCCACGGCGGCGGCGGCGGGGGGGGGGGGGGCAGGGCAGGGGCGCGGGGGGCGGCATCGGCGTCGGGGCAAGGGCGGCGCGGACCGGGGCGGTGACGACGCGGGGCGGCGCGGCGACGGCGCGGCGCCGGCGCCGGGGCAGGGGCGCGCGCGGCGACGGCGTCGGGGCAGGGATGCACGCGGCGACGGCGTCGGGGCAATGGGAGGAAGAACTGAACCGAAAATTTCACAAGTGTGGCTTATATAGACAGACCTTTGGTCCCGGTTCGTGGCAGCAACCGGGACCAAAGCACCCCTTTAGTCCCGGTTGGAGCCACCAACCGGGACCAAAGGTCGCTTTTCAGCAGCCCAAAGGGCGGGAAGCAGAGGCCTTTGGTCCCGGTTGGTGGCACAAACCGGGACTAAATGGTGCGCATTGGTACCGGTTGTTGGCATAAACCGGTACCAATGTACGCCTTTAGTACCGGTTGGTGGCACCAACCGGGACTAAAGGCCTTGTGCTGCCCGCATCGCGGCACGAAAATTTAGTCCCACCTCGCTAGCTGAGGGAGCTCGAGAGTGGTTTATAAGCCCCACTCCCGCTGCCCTCTGGAGCTCCTCTCAAATGCAGGCTTTTGGGCCTAAACACATTGTATCTATATTGGGCCATCTACGGGCCTGAATCCTGGCCCATTGGTGGGTTTCTAGTCGTATTCAGGCCGTGATGGCCCAGTAGGTTGCTTTTTTTATTTTTCCCAGTTTATTTCTTTTCTTTTTTGTTTTATTTATTTTATTTTGTTTCTACTTACAACAAAATACTTATTTATTTTATTTTGTTTTGTTTCTAATTACTTATTTATTCTATTTTAAGATAATTCTTTTTGCTCTTAAAGTTTCTAACAAAAAAAGTTCTTTATGAAAATTCTTTTTGCTTTAAATGATTTTAAACAGAAAAAACTTTGATAATTTTAGTTGCATCAATTTTATATAATTTTAGTTTCAATAATACTAGAGGTTGCTTATAATGTTTTGAACAGAAAATACGTTGATAATTTTAGTTTCATAAATTTCATTTATGTTATTAAAGTTTATTTTACTTTGTTTCTACTTATATATTTTATTAAAGTTTATTTTATCCTGTTTCTAATTACTTATTTATTTTATTTTATGATATTTGTTATTTTCCATGCATTTACTGATTATTTTGAGCTATAAGACCATGCAATTGAAAAAAACACTACAAATGAACTCTGAAAATGTTGAAAGTTGGCATGGTATCATCATTTCACCCACATAGCATGTGCAAGAAAGTAGAGAGGGTTACGGCAAAAACTAGATGCACTTCGTGTACAAAACGGACAATCTCTTTCGAAGTATCAGGGTTTCGGACGAAAGCTTATCTGTTACAAAGGGATTTCCTTTTTTTAAACTTATTTGAACTCCATAGTTTTTCTGTGTTCAAAATGCACCATTCAAAGCCACATCATCAATTTTTAACCCTTTTTGACTTCATTTGTTATTTTCCATGCATTTACTGATTATTTTGAGCTATAAGACCATGAAATTGAAAAGCACTACAAATGAACTCTGAAAAGGTTGAAAGTTGGCATGGTATCATCATTTCACCCACATAGCATGTGCAAGAAAGTAGAGAGGGTTACGGCAAAAACTGGATGCAGTTCGTGTACAAAACGGACAATATGTTTCGAAGTATCAGGATTTCATACGGAAACTCGTCTGTTACAACAGGCATTTCAAATGAACTACGAAAGGTTGAAAGTTGGCATGGTATCATCATAATAGTTGTGGAGAGAAAGTCTTCACTTTTTCGCTTGTGTGAATGTCTTATTGCGCCGTAACCATGGATAATCTTCATCGTTTATCAGGATGCTTGGGTCAGCCTTGACTTTGAAGGGAGGAATTTCATGAAACTTTTCATAATCTTCAGACATGTCTGTCTTGCCCTCCACTCCCACGATGTCCCTTTTTCCTGAAAGAACTATGTGGCGCTTTGGCTCATCGTATGATGTATTCGCTTCCTTATCTTTTCTTTTTCTCGGTTTGGTAGACATGTCCTTCACATAGATAACATGTGCCACATCATTGGCTAGGACGAACGGTTCGTCAGTGTACCCAAGATTGTTCAGATCCACTGTTGTTATTCCGTACTGTGGGTCTACCTGTACCCCGCCTCCTGACAGATTGACCCATTTGCACTTAAACAAAGGGACCTTAAAATCATGTCCGTAGTCAAGTTCCCATATGTCCACTATGTAACCATAATATGTGTCATTTCCCCTCTCGGTTGCTGCATCAAAGCGGACACCGCTGTTTTGGTTGGTGCTCTTTTGATCTTGGGCGATCGTGTAAAATGTATTCCCATTTATCTTGTATCCTTTGTAAGTCAATACAGTCGAAGATGGTCCCCTAGACAATGAGTACAGCTCATCACAAACAGTGTTGTCACCTCTGAGACGTGTTTCCAACCAACTGCTGAAAGTCCTGATGTGTTCACATGTAATCCAGTCGTCACACTGCTCCGGGTGTTTGGAGCGCAGACTGTTCTTGTGTTCATCGACATACGGGGTCACCAAGGTAGAGTTCTGTAGAACTGTGTAGTGTGCTTGAGTCCGCTCCTAGCGTGCCTTTTCCAGTCAGTCTCCCATCATACCACGATTTAGGGAGACCTATCTTCTTAAGGCCAGGAATGAAGTCAACACAAAACCCAATGACATCCTCTGTTTGATGGCCCATGGAGATGCTTCCTTCTGGCCTAGCACGTTTACAGACATATTTCTTTAGGACTCCCATGAACCTCTCAAAGGGGAACATATTGTGTAGAAATATGGGGCCCAGAATGACAATCCCGTCGACTAGATGAACTAGGACGTGCGTCATGATATTGAAGAAGGATGGTGGGAACACCAGCTCGAAACTAACAAGACATTGCGCCACATCACTCCTTAGCCTTGATATGATTTCTGGATCGATCACCTTCTGAGAGATTGCATTGAGGAATGCACATAGCTTCACAATGGCTAATCGGACGTTTTCCGGTAGAAGCCCCCTCAATGCAACCGGAAGCAGTTGCGTCATAATCACGTGGCAGTCATGAGACTTTAGGTTCTGGAACTTTTTCTCTGGAATATTTATTATTCCCTTTATATTCGACGAGAAGCCAGTCGGGACCTTCATACTGAGCAGGCATTCAAAAAAGATTTCCTTCTCTTCTTTGGTAAGAGCGTAGCTGGCAGGACCTTCATACTGCTTTGGAGGCATGCCGTCTTTTTCGTGCAAACGTTGCAGGTCCTCCCGTGCCTCAGGTGTATCTTTTGTCTTCCCATACACGCCCAAGAAGCCTAACAGGTTCACGCAAAGGTTCTTCGTCACGTGCATCACGTCGATTGAAGAGCGTACCTCTAGCTCTTTCCAGTAGGGTAGGTCCCAAAATATAGATTTCTTCTTCCACATGGGTGCGCGTCCCTCAGCGTCATTCGGAACAGCTAGTCCGCCGGGACCCTTTCCAAATATTACGTGTAAATTAGAGACCATAGCAAGTACGTGATCACCGGTACGCATGGCGGGCTTCTTCCGGTGATCTGCCTCGCCTTTGAAATGCTTGCCTTTCTTTCGACATTGATGGTTGGTCGGGAGAAATCGACGATGGCCCAGGTACACATTCTTCCTGCATCTGTCCAGGTATATACTTTCGGTGTCAGCTAAACAGTGCGTGCATGCGTGGTATCCCTTGTTTGTCTGTCCTGAAAGGTTACTGAGAGCTGGCCAATCATTGATGGTCACGAACAGCAACGCCTTTAGGTCAAATTCTTCCCCCATGTGCTCATCCCATGCACGTACACCTGTTCCATTCCACAGTTGTAAGAGTTCATCAACTAATGGCCTTAGGTACACATCAATGTCGTTGCTGGGTTGCTTAGGACCTTGGATGAGACTTGGCATCATAATGAACTTCCGCTTCATGCACATCCAAGGAGGAAGGTTATACATACATAGAGTCACGGGCCAGGTGCTGCGATTGCTACTCTGCTCCCCGAAAGGATTAATGCCATCCGCGCTTAAAGCAAACCATACGTTCATTGGGTCACTTGCAAACTCAGCCCAAAACTTTCTCTCGATTTTTCTCCACTGTGACCCGTCAGCGGGTGCTCTGAACTTCCCGTCTTTCTTATGGTCCTCACTGTGCCATCGCATCAACTTGGCATGCTCTTTGTTTCTGAACAGTCGTTTCAACCGTGGTATTATAGGAGCATACCACATCACCTTCGCAGGAACCCTCTTCCCGCGGGGCTCGCCCTCAACATCACCAGGGTCATCTCGTCTGATCTTATACCGCAATGCACCGCATACCGGGCATGCGTTCGAATCCTTGTACGCACCGCGGTAGAGGATGCAGTCATTAGGGCATGCATGTATCTTCTCCACCTCCAATCCTAGAGGGCATGCGACCTTCTTTGTTGCGTACGTACGGTCGGGCAATTCGTTATCCTTTGGAAGCTTCTTCTTCAATATTTTCAGTAGCTTCTCAAATCCTTTGTCAGGCACAGCATTCTCTGCCTTCCACTTCAGCAATTCCAGTACGGTACCGAGCTTTGTGTTGCCATCTTCGCAATTGGGGTACAACCCTTTTTTGTGATCCTCTAACATGCGATCGAACTTCAGCTTCTCCTTTTCACTTTCGCACTTTTCCCTTGCATCAACAATGACCCGGCGGAGATCATCATCGGGCACATCGTCTGGTTCCTCTGGATCTTCAGCTTTCTCTTGATCTTCAGCTTCCCATGTTGCAGCATCACCGTATTCAGGGGGCACATAGTTGTCATCGTCCTCTTCTTCTTCGCTGTCTTCCATCATAACCCCTATTTCTCCGTGCTTCGTCCAAACATTATAGTGTGGCATAAAACCCTTATAAAGCAGGTGGGTGTGAAGGATTTTCTTGTCAGAGTAAGACCTCGTATTCCCACAATTAGGGCATGGACAACACATAAAACAATTCTGCTTGTTTGCCTCAGCCACTTCGAGAAAATTATGCACGCCCTTAATGTACTCAGAGGTGTGTCTGTCACCGTACATCCATTGCCGGTTCATCTGCGTGCAATATATGTAATTATGTGTGTCAAAAGTAAGAAAATTAGACAAGTATCTATCTAAAGTAAGATTTTTTTTCTTTCAGAAAGAAGATAAGAACAAGAGGCTCACCACGGTGGTGCCAGCGACGAGATCGGCGCGGGCGATCGACGGCGGTGAAGACGAGGACGGGGCGTGACGGACCGCTAAACCTAGACAAATCTCGGAAAAAATGGAGCTCGGAGGTCGAGCTTCGAGAGGAGAAAGCTTAACTAGTGTGGCTCGGGCATTTCATCGAACACCTCACATGCATAAGAGGTGAGCTAGAGCACCCAAATGCCCTTCCTCGCCGGCCAGCAAAAACAAAGCACTGTGGAGCGCTCTGCTCGCCAGCGATGGGGTATATATAGGCAACTCATTTGTCCCGGTTCGTGGCTGGAACCGGGACTAAAGGCCATCTTTCTGTCCCGGTTCCTGCCACGAATCGGGACCAATGGTTGTGGGCCAGGAGCGAGGCTCATTGGTCCCGGTTCGTGCCAAGAGCCGGGACAAATGGGCCCAGACGAACCGGGACCAATGCCCACGAGGCCCAGGCCGGCCCCCTGGGCTCACGAACCGGGACAAATGCCTCCATTGGTCCCGGTTCGTGGTAGAACCGGGACTAATGGGCTGGCCAGGCCCGAACGAAAGCCCTTTTTTTACTAGTGCATGGTTGTGTCTAGCATTGGGTCCTTGTTTAGTTTGACCAAAGCTAAGCTAGGCTGGTCTTGTGCAAGTGGTGCACATCGCCTTCACACTGTACTGAATATAGTGCATGCAAGTGGTGCACATCGCCTTCACTTGCCTGGCGTACGTCGATCAGAATCGAAAGAGATGGACACGCCAGCCAGAGCCTTGGTTCAACGCAAGTGAGATGCATATATATTCTCAAGTCTAAACAGACGGTCGGAGCTGCTCCGTCCTATGGATAGATCTATCCGGCAGCAGCAGCATCAGCAATTGCCTACTTTGTTTGTCGAAACAACCGGCCGAGTACGTCTTTCTGAAATGAAAGAAACTTCTTGCACAAAACTAAACTAAGCGATGGATACGGAGTAGTAACATGCACGAGCACATGGTGTGTGTGTGTGTGTGTGTGTGTGTGTGTGTGTGTGTGT